>NW_026517085.1:0-99946 GCF_026229845.1 Diaporthe amygdali
CCGGCTCCTAAGAAGGGCGGTGCTGCCCCTCCTCCTCCGCAGGCAAGGGACATTGATATTGAAGCGAGGGACCCCCAAGGGCGTCCTCCAGCGCGAGGAGGCAACCGAGCTGGCAACGGAGCGGCCAACGGGGCAGCTAACGGAGCGGCCAATGTCGGGGCAGCCAATGTCGGGGCCAATGGAGGAGCCAACGGAGCGGCCAACGGAGGAGCCAATGGAGGAGCCAATGGAGGAGCCAACGGGGCCGGCCGTCCTCCTCCACCGCCGCCTAACCGTCGTGATGAAATCGAGGTGCTTGAGTGAGAGTAAGGCACGACGTGGTTGGGGCCTCACTGACGCTTACTGCTCGGGTTGAATACATGTACTACCTAGTCTACCATTTACTTCTTCTCCCGGCGGATGATTTCGGCTGGGGGGGGGGGACATGGAAAGTGGGATCTGGGAAGTGGGAAATCAGTGGCACAACGAGCTACACAGCAAGTGACGGTAGTCAAATCGAACCTCAGGTTTCTCAACATTCTTTTTGCAATGCCATGTCAGGCATCCGGTCATATTCTATGCAACCTGTGTGTGCCGTGTATTTTTGCCATAGAGAGGTACCATAGTACCGACAGTATTAAGCTGTTGAGCTGTGGTATGGGCGTACTGTAGGTAAAGGGACACAAGGGACAGACAGCTACAGGTCCAAGGGTCCAGGGGTCCGGCAAGGCCAAGGTCAGGCCACCTGTGGGGACCCCAGGCTTTGGATCCTCCCGAGCCGGGACTTTGCGGAGGTGCCTGGTCCACACATTAAGGGCACTGCGGACCGCCAGCCGTCGCCCATAGCTGCAGGAGCTTGGACCTTGCCTAACATCGGCGCCGACACGCAGCCACGCAAAGCCAGAGCAAATTCGACATCCCGGCGAAGACTCACTCCAGACGACACCTTTTTGTTTTCCATCCTATATCCTGTGTCTCGTTCCATCTCGCTTCTTTCCCTTCGTCTATTTCTGTTGCTGTTGCTGTCCCCCCGGCCCCCACAACAATGATGCTGTCCACACCCCTCCGACTCGCCGCCCGGCGAGCAGCTGCTCCTCGCTACGTCGCCTCTCTGCGCGCAGCTTCGACCTGGGCCAACGTGCCCCAGGGTCCTCCAGTACGTGCTCGACTGCTCGACACACCTCTCCCCAATAGCCTGCCCATGCTGACTCTTTGCAGGATGTAAGTCAATGACCACAGCTATCTCTGCTTGGCTTGCAATTGCTGATTGTGCATCGCCGTGCGTCATCAGGCCATCCTGGGTGCGTTTTCCAACACCGTCTCTTCTACTGTGTACTTTTCCTCCCGTCCAACAACAACACGCATGCTGACTTTGCGCCCTGATAGGTATCACCGAGGCATTCAAGGCCGACTCCTTTGAAAAGAAGATCAACCTCGGTAACGATGCCCGCGTCCCATGAGCAGCAACCGCAGTAGTAGTAGCAGCAGCACCAACACTGACCCGCGAACGCCCACAGGTGTCGGGGCCTACCGAGATGACAAGGGCAAGCCTTACGTCCTGCCCTCGGTGCGCAAGGCCGAGGACAAGGTCATCCAGTCGCGTCTGAACAAGGAGTACGCCGGCATCACCGGTGTGCCCGAGTTCACCGCGTCTGCCGCCAAGCTGGCCTACGGCAAGGACAGCTCCGCCCTCGACCGCATCGCCATCACCCAGTCCATCTCCGGCACCGGCGCCCTGCGCATCGGCGGCGAGTTCCTGGCCCGCTTCTTCCCCGGCGACAAGACAATCTACATCCCCACCCCCTCGTGGGCCAACCACGCCGCCGTCTTCAAGGACTCGGGCCTGACCGTCCAGAAGTACCGCTACTACAACAAGGACACCATCGGCCTGGACTTCGACGGCCTGCTTGCAGACATCAATGCCGCCCCCAAGGGCAGCATCTTCCTGCTGCACGCCTGCGCACACAACCCCACCGGCGTCGATCCCACCCCCGACCAGTGGAAGGCCATCGAGGCTGCCGTCAGCCAGCGCGAGCACTTCGTCTTCTTCGACATGGCCTACCAGGGCTTCGCCAGCGGTGACACCAACAAGGACGCCTTTGCCCTGCGCTACTTTGTCGAGAAGGGCCACAACCCCTGCCTGGCCCAGTCCTTCGCCAAGAACATGGGCCTGTACGGCGAGCGCGCCGGCGCCTTCTCCGTCGTCTGCGAGTCCGCCGAGGAGAAGAAGCGCGTCGACTCCCAGATCAAGATCATCGTGCGGCCCCTATACTCCAACCCGCCCATCCACGGTGCCCGCATCGCCGCCGAGATCCTCAACAACCCTGAGCTGTACGACCAGTGGCTGGTCGAGGTCAAGGGCATGGCCGACCGCATCATCACCATGCGCGCCCTGCTCAAGGAGAAGCTGGAGCAGCTCGGCTCCAAGCACGACTGGTCGCACATCACCAGCCAGATCGGCATGTTTGCCTACACCGGCCTGACGCCGGAGCAGATGTAAGATTCGCAGCGAACCTAGAGCCATCAGTCCTGAAGAAAGAAAACTAACACGCAAAACACAGGGATCAATTGGCGAAGAAGCATTCTGTGTATGCTACAAAGGATGGCCGTATCTCCGTCGCTGGCATTACTAGCGAGAACGTGGGCAGGCTGGCTGAGGCCATCTACGCCATCAAGGGTTAGGTTGGATCAGCATCTGGCACGCCTGAGAAGTCGCGGCAAAACGTATGTTATGCATTGATGTCTGGATAAGATTTGAAGAAGAGGATCACGTGTTCATCTGCTGTGCACCAAGTGCTATGTGAGGAAACCTCGTGGTTGGGCCGGAAAATGGGCAATAGATGATAGATCTGGCCTGGGCCTACATAGACAGCATACCCGGAATGTTTCTCATCTAGGTGCAGCAGCCTCAACTCACTTGTGATGTATTGTCCATTGTTGCATGCTCGCAGTCGGCATAGTCGACATTGGGTATACGGTAATCGGCGGGCAGCATACGGTACGACGCCGTCTGGCAGTGAGGCAGTCTGGTTGCAAGTGGCGGAAGCGATACTCGTCCCCAGCTGGACGCTTGCACGCGCTCAAGGAACGTAGCCGCGGCTGGAAAAGACGAGACGAAGCAGAGAATTTGCTCACAGCTGTGGCACCCTAGTTCCCAAGTTCTGGTCGGACTCCAAAAGCCGACCACCTCTCAGTCTCGGGAACAGCCCATGAAGAAACACGCAGGCTGATCCGACTGGCGACAAGCTTGAGCAGTCAAAAAAGGGACAGCATGCTTCCCATGAACAATCAGCCAAGTGCCTGGTTCCATTCATGGATTCCCTCAACAACACATTCAGGGCATACAACATGTGAATGTACGCCGGGATAGAGACAACACAGCTGATCAGAAGCGAAATCAAATTCGACGAGAATCAAGCAAGCAAAACAGCCCAGGCAAGAAATGCAACGGAGATACGACTCATCCCAGTCATTCCCAGTCAGCCCGTACGATGCATTTTTCTGCATCTTTCTACCGGCAGGTTATTCTAGTCTTCGAAGAGCACTTGAGCACACATACTTGGCTCTCTTGACATTATCGAGTCTCACCACGGCTCGTCTACGATGATGTGCTACATCCCCGTCGCCGACGGTAAGACACTTCACTCGCTCAGACCTCCTCCACCATTTGCCATCGTGTCAGCTTCATGAGTTGCCCCGCCACTCGACACGCTGGGTGAGTCAAAGAAGCTCATGAATAGCACTCATCACTCGAGTTGGCGCGGTGTCCTCTCTCTTCAGCCCCAAGGAGAGACTTCTTTGCGTTGACATCTACCCAGCTTGCCTGTTATTTCAAGCTTTGCTGGAGGACCAACCTGCTTCTCCAGGGCACATATTTCAATTTCGTGACCCCTCCCTGCGATCGTAAAACGAGCTTCAACGAACGTTCGGGACGCCCAAATCCCACTTGTGATATACATTCGACAACTGGCTGAACGCTCAACGTGCACGCGGCTGTCCAAAGGATTGTTGAGGGCGAACAAAGGCCGCCAGCCATTTGTTCTACTTTCGAGTTCTCTCAATTTGGTTGATTTCTGCCGTGTGCAATTTCCAGTACATAGCAGGCCACGTTGTTTACTGTTCTCAAAATCCACGGGCCGGCTTGATCAGTCCGACTCCATCCTCCCAACATATTTGTCACTCAGCCATTGTACATCTTTGGCTGTGATTCACCAGTCCTTCGTCGTCACTCAGGAACAGTGATATGATTTTTTACACTCTTCCGGCCCCCCTCCCCTTTATATTGCTCCATTGTCCTCCCGCCAGCAATCTCTATGTTTTGCTTTCTTTTGTAGACATCTCTGTCTTGTACACGTCGCTTTTATGCTGTCAAGTTTTGCGGCCCCCCTCCCCCCTTTCTCAAACCAAGTTTCCTGGACTGCTTACCAACTTCGGCAAAGCCTTTGCTCACTGACCCATCATACTCGTTAATTCTTTACGCATCCGCCTTTCAAAACGACGGATAGTCTACCATCACCAATCGTAGCCGTCTACTCAAGATACAAATTCTCGCACCGCCCTTTAGGACGGGTTGTACTTCTCCTAAATGCGCTTCTTCAGAAGATCAGAACCCGAATATCCTCCCGAACAGGCCGCACAATCATGGCCAGCTGTGCCCCCTTCGCTCCACCATGAGTCCTTCGAGGTGGGTGAGGACAAGCATACTACTCTCCAGCCACCACCTCAGCCTTACTACAGCCCCGGCGCAGTTACCCCTTGGCTCGGCCTCCGATCCCGTCTTTCCCAGGTGCCTATGAATCGATGGACAGTCCTACTTCTTCTCGTCCTAGCCCGGCTCTTGATATCTCTCGCCGACCTCAACACGAACCTAGTCACCGCCAAGACGCAGGCTGTATCTGCTTGCACCGAGGTCGAGGACGTCGGGAGTTCCATGGCCTCTATGCCTCACTATCTCTCTGCCGGCGTCAACCGAATGGCAGCTGATGGAATCACCAAGGCGGTCCAGGGCATGGTTGAGATCCTCTTGATGGTTCTCACCGGAGTTCAGCAGCTCATTCTGTTTTTTATTGAGTTCGAGATCGGTACCTTTCTGTGTCTCTCTACCGCCATCGCCCAGGCTGTCATCGAAGTTGGTGAATTCGCCATCAATAGCACTACGAAAGCCTTGAATGCTGCCATCAAGAAAATTGCCGATGATCTGACTTCCGCCGCGGGCAAGGTTACTGGCGGTCTGGACGATATCAGAAATGCTGTGCATAACGATCCCGTTTTGGAATGGATTGATAAGATGGTCCCCGACACCAGGGGCCTTGAAAATGATCTGAAAAAGCTGGGCGATGTACAAATTGATACCAGCTCGGTCCTTGGCGGCATGACAGATCTCGAACATAAGATCGCCTATGACAACGTCAAGAATGTAGCAAAAGAAGCGATCGCGATACCTTTCGACATGGTCAAGAGACTACTGAACGAGAGCTACGGCACCTGGGAGTTCGACCAATCCGTGTTTCCCATCCCCGCGAAGGAGTCGCTGTCTTTTTGTTCCGACAACAGCACACTTGAGAGGTTTTTTGAAGTTCTGTTCAAGATCGCCGCCAACGCGAAAATCATCGCTGTCGCGGTGCTCATTATCCTGGCTGTTCTCGCGTGTGCCGTCATGGCTTGGTGGGAAATTAAACGTTTCAACAGGCAGCTGCAGAAGTCACAGGCACTCATCGACCGTGAGCCCCTGGACATCGTCTACATTGGTGGCCGGCCTCTTACTGCTGGCACGGGAGTATGGCTCTCGGAGAGACTCTCGAGAGATCCCAAGCGCCAGTCCCTGATCCGATGGGTGATTGCCTATGCGACAACATACAAGGCACTCTTTGTCCTAGCACTAGCCGTGGCTGGAGGCTTCTCTTGCCTCTGCCAATGGATCATCATGAGGGCCGTCCAACAGGACGTCCCGGCTCTCACCACCACGGTCGGGGACTTTGCCGGCGATGTTGTGACCTCCTTAGAGCAGGCGTCCACCAAGTGGGCTAATGACTCCAACAGTGTCATCCTAGGCTTCCAGGACGACATCAACAATGACATGTTCGGTTATGTGCGACATGCAACCGACGCGGCAAATGACACCATCAACACTTTCAACCATTATATGCAGGAAGGGCTCAACAATGCGTTCGGAGGTGTCGACCAGTTGGAGAAGTTTATGAAGGGCATCATCCAATGTCTCATCGGCAACAAGCTCGACTCGATCCAGCAGGGCCTGACGTGGGTGCACGAGAAGGCCCGCGTCACGCTCCCGCTCTTTCCTGCTGATCTTTTCTGTGTCGGCGTCAACGAATCGATCAGCGGCAACCCGAACACCACGACTTTCTTGTCCACGCCGGCCTCAACCGTCACTGACGAGATCACGGGCGCAGTGAATAGCGTGGTGGATGTACTTTGGAGCAGCATCATCCAGGAGATAGTGATCTCGCTGGTCCTCTTCCTGATCTATGTGGCCTACGTCTTCTTCGCCGGGGCTGAGGCGGCGATTCGGATGGCAATGAGCGACCGGTAAGTAGCACTTCCCAAAAAGAAACAAGATTCTCGGTTTTTGGAACGTAGACGCTAACGATATACTTGGATAGGGTCCATGAGGACCAGAGAAGACAACAGTCTTACGCCAGTGGCCCTCGTGAGTCGAAGTCACCAACGCCGCGAGTTCCTGAAATCGACGGGGATAGTGCAGTGCTGGAGAATCCGATCAGATTGCCGGCAAGGGGTATACATGAGGATCCATTCGCGGACCAAGACATCATGACCGGTGAGCATGCGGGCCTCGCGCTCAGGGACTCGAGGGATAGGATGGGTAGTCCAACGCCCCAGCGTGATCATGAGAGGCAGAGCGAGTATAATGCCGACGCGTCCGACTACCATATCTAAGGTCTTGTTAGGCAAGCAGGTGGCAGGTGCAGTGCTCTGGCCTCTACCCTCCTCCCCCTTGTTTTTCCTTTTTTTTTTTTTTTTTTCCTCCTTCGATATTTTTTATTTTTTATATTTTTTGCATAGCAGCGGGCGCATTTGGAAAAGCCCAAGAATCGTTGAGGAGGACAAGTCACGACGGTCAGCGGGGCGTTTATCCTGGAGGGCTCATGTATTGGTATCACGTTTGGGGTGGATGTGGATCACAAATAATCTGCCCCCTGGGGCAGCAGGTCGACAGACTGAATACGTGGATATTGAGTACATGGGCCTGATTTAGTGCAGTGAATATGTTCCTCAGGAGCTGGGAGGAGTTGGTTGTATGCCGAAGGGCAATTAGGTAGACGAAGTTGAGACAAGTAGATAATTGAACAATTGATCACCTAACCACTTGATCAAGTAGCCAAGTCAACGCTACCGCCTTGAGGTTGGACTCGCCTCTGTGGTCCGTCCAAACTTCTGACCGTGTTGGTGATTTTATACTATGAGTCTTAAAGTGGTTACTGTTGAGTGGACTGATGTGTGTCTTTAAGGGCCCAGGGCACAAACATATATTGGTAGACTATCGAGGTACGCACGCAGGTACACAGAAGGGTACATGGGTACCTCGGCAGCACAGCCGGCATGACTGCAGCCGCGGGCAGGATGGAGGGGCACGGCGTGCAGGGTGCAGGGGAGCAGCATCCCGGTGCCGCATCGGAGTTCGAACAATAAGTCTACGGTAACTATACACTACACAGTCCGAGATTGATTTTGGTGACTCAATCATCTTGTATCTGTCCCTCGTTCTCTCTCCCCCCCCCCACCACGCCTTCCAGCCTTCTCCCTCCATTTCCTCCCACCCTCGTCCTCCTCCTCCTCACACCCATTGAACCCGATCACTTTGTCCAGGCGTCAATTGGTTCAGAAAACAAACCATGGAGGCAATCAAGCAGACCTTTCAACGGTGCAAGGCCGAGAACCGGGTAAGTCCACCTCGACCTCAACCTCGACATCGACCGTGATACGGGCGTGAGATTGTCTTGTCGACCGCAGCACAAGCCCACTGACAGTGCTCGCAACCTCGAACAGAGTGCCTTGGTCACTTATGTGACCGCCGGCTACCCCAAGCCCGAGGATACTCCCGATATCTGCCTGGCTATGGAGAAGGGAGGCGCAGGTAGGCCACATCAATTTGCCCATATCAACCCACCTCGCCGCTCGCTACGCTTAGACACTGATCCAGACTTTCGTCTCAAGATATCATCGAGCTCGGTATACCCTTCACAGATCCCATAGCAGACGGTCCGACTATCCAGACCTCGAACACCGTCAGTAGACCGATTCCCCCAAATGAGCCGGTGCCATCCCGCTGTCCTCCACCTAGCGCCTCGCTGACCGTACCCAGGTCGCTCTTCAAAATGGTGTCACACTATCTAGCACACTCCAGATGGTCCGCGATGCTCGGAAAAGAGGGCTGAAGACGCCTGTCCTGCTCATGGGCTACTACAACCCTCTGCGCGCTTACGGCGAGGAGAGGTTGCTGAACGACTGCAAGGACGCTGGCATCAATGGCTTCATCATCTGCGATCTGCCGCCCGAGGAGGCCGTCTCCTTCCGCCAGCTCTGCTCCAAGGGAAGGTGAGTCATGCGAGCGTACACGTCCAAGATCCTGCCGCCTGCTTATGACCTCGGTCACTGACACTGGTCCGCAGCCTTTCCTACATCCCTCTGATCGCCCCTGCCACCTCAGACAAGCGCATGCGTCTGCTTTGCCAGCTCGCCGATTCCTTCATCTACGTTGTCTCTCGCCAGGGTGTCACTGGTGCGCTTGGTACGATGAACGCGGGCCTTCCCAGTCTCCTGGAGCGTGTCAAGAAGTACTCTGGTAATAAGCCCGCTGCCGTCGGTTTCGGCATTTCCACGCGCGACCACTTCACCAGCGTCGCCCAGGTTGCCGATGGCGTTGTTGTGGGCAGCATGATTGTCACCACGCTGCAGAAAGCTCCCGAGGACCAACGCTACAAGGCCGTCCAGGAGTACTGCTCGTACTTGTGTGGGCGGACCCCCGAGGAGGGCCTGACGAGGGAGGTAGGCGTCGTCGAGGCCATCTCTCAGGCCAAGGAACCCGACGCACAGCCCACCGTGAGTGCTGTCATCTCAGACGAACATGTCAACGGCGACGATGCCGGGCTGGTAGCTCAGCTGGCCGCACTGCATGGCAAGATACCCGAGCGTTTCGGCGAGTTTGGCGGGCAGTACGTGCCTGAGTCTCTGATGGATTGCCTCTCGGAGCTCGAGGACGGGTTCAACAAGATCAAGGATGACCCGCTCTTCTGGGAGGAGTTTCGTTCATACTACCCTTACATGGGCCGGCCAGGCCAACTGCATCTTGCTGACCGACTGACCAAGCACGCCGGCGGTGCCAACATCTGGCTCAAGAGGGAGGACCTCAACCACACCGGCAGCCACAAGATCAACAATGCTGTTGGCCAGATCCTACTCGCGCGGAGGCTAGGCAAAACCAAGATCATTGCTGAGACTGGAGCGGGCCAGCACGGTGTCGCAACTGCTACCGTGTGTGCTAAATTCGGCATGGAGTGCACAGTGTACATGGGCGCCGTAAGTCTTCTACTCCGGTCCCACGCCAGGTATTCTTCGTACTGACCACAGCCACAGGAGGACGTGAGACGACAGGCGCTGAACGTCTTCCGCATGAAACTTCTTGGCGCTAAAGTGGTTGCTGTCGAGGCAGGCAGCAAGACACTCCGAGACGCCGTCAACGAGGCGATGCGGGCCTGGGTCGTCCAGCTCGAGGACACACACTACATCATCGGCTCAGCGATCGGCCCACACCCCTTCCCAACGATAGTGCGGACCTTCCAGTCCGTTATCGGCAACGAGACAAAGCAGCAGATGTTGGAGAAGCGAGGCAAGCTGCCAGACGCCGTCGTGGCGTGTGTGGGTGGTGGCAGCAATGCCACCGGCATGTTCTTCCCCTTCTCCAACGACCCCTCCGTCAAGCTACTTGGAGTCGAGGCTGGCGGTGACGGTATCGACACCCTGCGTCACTCGGCGACGCTGGCAGCGGGTACCAAGGGTGTGCTACACGGAGTCAAAACGTACGTGCTACAGAACGAGCACGGGCAGATCCAGGACACGCACTCGGTGTCTGCTGGCCTCGACTATCCGGCCGTCGGGCCCGAGCTGGCTTCCTGGAAGGACAGCGAGCGTGCCAAGTTCATTGCCGCCACGGACGAGCAGGCATTCATCGGGTTCAAGCTCATCAGTCAGCTGGAGGGTATTATTCCCGCACTGGAGTCGGCGCATGGTGTCTACGGTGCCATCGAGCTGGCGAAGACCATGAAGCCTGACCAGGATGTGGTCATATGCCTGAGTGGCCGCGGCGACAAGGACGTGCAGAGTGTGGCCGATGAGCTTCCCGTAATAGGCCCTAAGATCGGTTGGGATTTGCGGTTCTAGAGGCACATCTTGTGGACCCGCCACCTCGGAATCATTGACTTGGCTTATCGCAGGACGTGAAAAGAATAGAGGCGAGTGGCTGGGTCCGGGCTTTGGTGCCCGATATGTAGATAGATATTACCTAGGCCGCAAAGGCTCCGGGATGATAGGAGAAATGCACACAGCATGTATCAGATGGGACTCTGCGTGGTCTTGCTGACTTTGTACTTTTACATTTGTATGTACGAACTTGGCATCATCGCGCCTGCTCCTTCATGAAGCCTTCGTCCTTGCCAATGACAAAGTCCTGGTCTCCCTCTATCATCCGCTGGGTCTCGGCCATTAGCTGTTGTTGGCTCTGATGCGTGGGCGCACCAGGGGGCACTATGCCCACGGCGGTCGCCTCGCGCAGGGCCTCCTCTTGAAGCACACCATCCGTCTTGGGCCCCAGCCCCAGCGCCGCCCTCTCGGCGGCGAACTTCCGCTTGACGGTCTCGCTCTGCATGATCCTCCACCTCAGCTTCCACCCCCAGGGCCCCAGGTCCTTGATGCGCTGGCTCTTGTCGCCTAGGAGATAGTTGTCCAGGCCGCCGACCTTGTCGATGGTGCGCAGAACGCGCGTGGTCACCCTAGTCTGGACAAAGCAGCGCAGCGAGTCGCTCCACAGGCGCCGGCGCTGGAGGTTGGGGCGCCACTTGCGGGGGGTCTTGACGTCGTGCTTCTCTGAGACGTTGTTGCCGAACTGGATGCGGGAAGAGCCGTACAGGCCGCCGTTGGATTGCTTGTAGACCTGCCGCGGCCCGTATGGATAGGACGGGATCTCGGGGGACTTGGAACTGGGCTTGGGGATGGGCATGGACAGGCCGTGGGTGTCGCGCGGCACGCCCTGGTAAGGGTAGCCGGTGGCCAGCAGGGCAGGTGAGGTGCCAAAGGCCCTCGTGGCTCGTTGGCATGTGGATTGCACACGGCTGGACATCGACATCGTCGCGGTCGGTCGGGGCAGGCCAGCCCGCAGGGGCAGCAGAGTCGAGGACATGACTGGAACGATGTTGTTACACTCGTCGTGCCATGGGCATGTAATGTGGCCCTCGGTTCCCCGTGTGTCGTGGTCGCGGTCGCGGTGTGGTCGTGATCGTGGTCGTGATTAGACCGCTGGGCACTTGGTGGCTTGGAGGCTTGGAGGCTTGCCGGGAATTGTGAGGTTATTAGGAAGTTCTTTTCTCTCCTTCTCCCGTCTACATCACACCCGGCTGGTTGGATCAGGTACCCGATCTGCCAAAATTTCGGGACTGGTGTAGGCACTTGATTAGGTAAGCCAGCGGCGCGCCCAGGGTAGACACAATGCTGGGACTGGGGGGACCTGCGTGTAAGTACAAAGGGGACAGGCCAAGGTTGTGTGCCTCAAGAAGTACCTCAAGACAATGGTCGGTACGCGTGAAGCTTCATCAACAAACAATACACCGTCACCAATAATTGCATGCTCTTGACCTACGGCACTTTGGGGAAATGCTACCGCCAGTAGAAGACGCCGTGCTGCAGAACAACCCCGAGTTCGCTGCCCTCTACAGCACTCTCTGCACCGTGGTCCTGAACCCTGACGGCACGACTAAGGACGACAAGAGTCAGGTTGCCATCGAGAGGGATGCCGTTCGCCAGGTGCAATCAACCAAGCCCAACTGTCGTGTGTGTGTTGAGGCTGACTGTCCATGTTGCTCAGGAACTTGATGCTCAGCGCCTTGAATCCGCAAAGCACCATCTGTTAGCCCAGGCCGTCTCCGCCGCGGTGCCTCCTGAGCCCGCCAGGCCATCTGCAAGAACCGCCAACAAGGCGGCGCCGCAGTCACCAGAACTACCAGAGCCTCTTTTGGATCTGCTGTTGCTCCTCCCACCGCTTCTTACAAGTCCAGAGGAGCTCCCAGCCGAGACCCTTCAACTGTTACTGTCAAACCCTCCCTTTTCGTCCCTGGAGGAGCTCATCCCCGACCTTGCAAGCCTCGTCTCCTCCAACCTCCAGTCCTCGGCTGTCCAGATCTCCCGGGCAGCTTTTCCTGCCACAAATCCATCCTTCGTTCATCGCCATGTCCCCTCTCTTGCGCGCCGCATGGCCGAGCTGTCGTCAGATCTCGAGCAACGGTCCGACTCCTTGGCCGGGGCTCGCCAGTCCGCAGCTAATGCCCTAGCTCAGCTGCTTCAGAAGCACACCGAGGCACTGACTCTGCTCATCCGCTCGCTCGAGGCAAAACACGGCGGCATAGCTCGGTCTCTCGAGCACCGTGCCGCCGATGTCTCTCTTGAGGCTCAGCTCGGCCAAGTCAACGCTGAGACAGCCTTGTGGAATGTTAGAAAGGACGTCTATAGCTCCGAAGTTCGCGAGGCTTTGAGAAACTACTCTCTTCACTTGCGCGATGGGCAGTTGAGGCTTCGGGAAGCGATGAGGACGGCCCAAGTTGAGCTTGAAGACTATGGCGTTGCTGTAGATGGCCGCACCGGTGATCCACGGAAGGAGCGCGCACTGCGGGAGGCCGCGAGGGCTTACAGAGAAACCCGGAGGCAGATAGAGGATGCCCACAGTGATCTGAGCCGCCTGCGTTGAACTTTGACACCAAAGGTATACCAACGAAGTAATCGAAATCACCGAAGCTTTGGTATTGCTCTACCTACTCTGGGGTGTGTGAAGCCCGAGCACAGGACGATATGGACTCCTCACCGAGTCCAAGTCGCCGGTCTAGGTCGAAGCCTAGCATCCAAAATTGAGTGCCGCCACCCCATGTTATGTAGCGACACGCCTGCTTTCTGAGTCCTGTGGGCTCTACTTTCCCAGGCCGCAAGCCATCCCGACGCAGCAAGTGACACTACCCGACTGGCATTCGCCATAGCTATTTGCACCATGGTCATTGGGGAAGGTATATGCCTCGCCCTGGCATGGCTGGAAAAATGTAGCAGCCGTGTTAGTGACGTTGTCGCCGCGCTCGGGATTGATGCAGGCATTCTGGTCGTCCATTTTCTTCAGAGTTGAATAACTGGTCAGCATTCATTGCTCGGAACAGTCGTGGTAGGGCTTGTTGAACGCGCTTAGGGGTTTAAACTTACAGGGCAGTCTCCCAAGGCAAAGAGATCCTTTATGCACTGCAATCATTCATGTTAGCCGTTTTCCATTCCGGCATCATATATGCAAAGAACTTCGGTCATGTGCAGCTAAACGAGGGGCGGGGGCTTCCTGTTCGCGAGGCTCGCTCGAGGACCTCATAACAGGTCCTGACTGCCTCTGGGCCTTGTGGAAACGTGGATGAGCTGTGGGATTGCTTACGCCGGTGACCACCTTCCCATCGCACGAGCAGATGATGGGCAGCGTAAAACCGTTCCTGTTGTGATTGTCAGCAAGGAGCGCTCGCGTAGTTGCGATGAAGAAGTTGCCACTCACACATAGCTGATATCAACGTCCACTACGGCAACCTGGGAGGTCCAGGTCTGCACATAATTCGCCTCGATTAGAGACACGTCGCCGGTGAGCGAGTACGCCGCGTCGATGACTGCCACATTCCCGGTCCAGTTCCAGGGAACAGCAAAAGCGGATGAAGCATTCGGGGCCATAGTTCCCTCCCCAACAAATCCCGACACCGCAGTGGGTGCACCGGCGCCGCATTGGTGCGAAGTGCTGATGTTCGCGGTGTGCTTGTTTATGACGGTGAAGGTCGCAAGATCGGGACCGCGTGAGATGTCTTCGGGGTTGTAGTCCATTCCACCAGTCTTCTGAGGTGGGAGGGTAGGATCCGCGATGATGCCTTCAACGCCAGAGTTGACGACGCCGCTGGTGGTACTTGGGAAGCCGCCACCGAGAACGGCAGGAACAGCGAAAGCGGTGTTGGCCATTGAGGCCACGAGGGTCAGGAAACAAAGCATAAACATGTCCATGATGAACTGTGTGATATTGATAGTAAGAGTGGGCGATGGTTTCTTTTTGATATGTTTGTTTAAAGAAAATGGGTTGGCAGTGAGGACAACTGGCTGGGCAGTGAAGGTTGGAAAGGCGGCTGTAAGGAAGAGAGACAGCTCTTCTTGTTGAAGTATTTGTATTCCAGGAATATAACGATAGTTCAACAGCTGTCGTGAATCACTCGATATACTGATTCGGGGGGCTTATGTCTGGCCTCACGCGAGCGTGATCGGGTGTAGGTCATGATCGTGGCTCGCCTTTGCATAGAAGCAATTCGTCATTCAAGACAAAATCAACTCCAAGACATATCCCAACTTTTCATGGTGGCATTTTCTACGGTTTAGAGTTCTCAGGGGCTCGGTTGGATTCCATGTACGAGACCTGTCGCTTGCGGAATTCTTGCGGAAACGATATCAATCGAGGAAGGAAGCTTTGTGAGACTGCTGAGCTTTTCCTTTGGACCAACTTCCGAAAGTCTAGCAAGAAGCTTAGAATTTGCTACAGTCTATCATTTACAGACTGGTTCCTTGTTGCCGAGTACGTTGGCCTTGTCGTGTCTTCGAGTGTCCAGTTTCGTCCCTGCCCTTGATCAAGCCACTACTTCGCTGTGTGAGCCCTCAGCGAGCCGCGAAGCATAACCCTCAAGGCTGAACATCCTTTCATTCTGGTCGTGTCGGCTTACACTAAGGCTGCAAGAGAGTTCCCGGGTGGTCGGAATCCAAATCTAGCTCCGAATTCAGCAGTTGAGAACATGTGGCATTGTTGTTCCGTGATCTCTACCACCGCCCTTGCCGCTTCCGATATCCAACGACGTATGACTTTCAACCATGTTCCCAATTCAGTAGCACTTCTCCTAACAAGTCTGCCTGAAGAGCTGGTGACTAAACGGGGCGTCGAGTTTACCGCCCAAGTCCAAGAAGCCCAAGTCATAAGCTTTCCTCGTATTGATTTATTGCTTTCTGCAAGCGGCTTTCCCAGTGACTAATCCTGCGTTCCTGAACACAACTGCACAGATAGCATTCCAGGGAACAAGTCCTCAAAGCATGACTTTTTCTTGCGGCTTTTTTCCGCATTCTCTAGTGATCTATTTTCAATAGTTTAATACGAGCCTAAGCTCGGGTGTCCTCTTTGCGGTCACAGTATCTAGTTTTATATATAAATAAAGCGAGATAAGGCGTCATGAACAAATACAGCAATCTCTAAATACAGGCGAATCTTTTACAGGATTATTCCCTGTTAGGAGATCGCATCCCATAAGATGATAATTCTTTCAGGATAGCTGTCACGAGAGGGACATGGAAGAGGCGATGCTCTCAGGTCTGGCTCATAACTGTCGAATTCTGAATAAGACCTTGTCTTGTTTATTGCCACCAGGCTTTAAGAGCAAAGGGCCTTTGGGCTGTAGGTGGTCTGTGCGCAGCCACCTCCAGTCACACAAACTTGCGCCCACCACGCCGTCACAATAACCTCTTCGAGGACAAGCCTCTACAGGATGAACTCCTGTGGGATAAACTGCCTTGGGATATCCTCCCGTGATATAATTATCTATAGGATGATCATGTATGGAGAAGTAAAGAAGCTATACGGGACTCGGCATTGATGTTTTCGCAATGGCGGTGTTGTTGCAATATTGTTGTATGTGAAGGCACTGCCCGCAGTGGAATCTTTGGCACGTTTTACATTAGGTAAAATATGACGGTACAAAGTGATAGTCTGATGCGCACGCTTTCTGTGACTAGTTTCTGGATGACACATACAACCACTTACTGAAGTCGTATGAGGCTGCATAAGGGTCAACCGCTAATTGCGCAAGCTTACAATGTCTAGCGAGAGGGGCAGAGGTTCGGACAATGGGCAGCCCGTCTTACTCTTGGTTTTCGTCCTCACCACATTCACTGCAGACTATAAATGTTCGTCTTCTCCACGTCTGTCCACACCCAAAGACAAACGCGTCATTCTGTAACCTCTCTGCCAATCACACCGTCACTCAGTCCCGGCGAACGAACCTCCAGTTGCCGCATAAACTTCTAAATTTCAAGCTGTAACATTTGCTGTGCTTGGACTGCTCAGAGATTGCTGCCTCCGCTTGCTCTATGAAGACTCAAATATCCAAGCCTGTAACTGCGATCATGATCGAGCAAGAACAATTTTCCAAGCATCTCACCCAGATCCTTAAACCCCTTACCTTCCGAGAGAATATCGAGGAGGGGGACGGCGGCCAAGACTACGATATCTCAGCATGGGTTTGACTTTCTTGCATATTTGCCCTTTTGATATTCCCTGATCCGTCTCGAGATGCCTCCTCCATAAGCCACAAGATACGGCCAATAGCGCGTCCAAGTTGCAACAGAATAGTCACATTCGTAGCAGGAAGCTGTTCGAGAGGAGCCTCGGAAATAAGCCCTGCTGGGACCTGGTGGGGGAGTTTGAGTGATCAACCGCTGACATGGGATTTTGAGCAGTATAATACCCCTTGCGCCACTGTCGCGGTGGCCCGTTCGTCGGCAGTTCTCGCCTCAAACTTGGCTGCTGAGATGCTCCCAGACTTCCGTCATGCAGGGTGGGGAAAACAAAGGCTACCTGGAGGGCCCTGCCCTGACGAGAACACGCTCTTCCAGGCCTGCTCTATCTCCAAGGCTTTCCAGAGCCTTGCCATTCTACATCTATACAGTGAAGGGTCCGTCTTTCTCGTACACTTCTATCCCGACTCAGTGGGCTGCAGCTGGGATCCCAAGCACCTGGAGTTACCATACCAGTCTTAAGCCGCACAGTATTCAAATCCTGGTCTATGGTGAGGTTTGGCGATATCTCGAGAGCAAGGAACTAGAAACTAGCGTAGAAAACAGCTGACCGACATGTCTGGCGATATTCTGCTAACACGAAAAGGCAGGATTATAAAGTCGCTAGATGACCCAGTGAAGACATATATTGGGAAAGCAGTATATGATGTAGTCGTGCTGAACTCTGTACGCAAGGGCGTGCCTGAGGAGCTTTCTGCACAATTGACAGACAGGATGACCATCACCCAACTTCTGTCCCACACTGCTGGATTAACAGCGTCCGGCTTTGTGGGCTACCCGGCCCATAGCGACCATATCAAGACCTCGGCGGAAGTTCTCAAGGGAGGGCTGGGTGACGCCAACAGCCCTCCTGTATACATACACGGCATTCCAGGAATGCAGGCCGAGTACTCTGGTGGGGGCTCTACGATTCTGCAGGCCATGCTGGAAAACATTGCCGGCGAGCTGGGATTTGCCTCGTATGCGTCGTTGATGAAGGCCAAGGTCCTCAGTCCGCTGGGAATGACACGGTCCTTTTACTGTGATGCTGGCCCACTTCCACAACACGAAAACAACTACGCGACAGCCTATCAAAATGGCACCTACCCTCTTGAAAATGGGCAAGTCTTTCACGTTCACCCCGAGCAGGGTGCAGCGGGCTTATGGACGACGTCGCTCGACCTTGTGAAGGGTCTCATAGGAGTGGCGCACACAGCCTTGGGGACACCGGCCGCGGTAAGGCTGAACGGAAACCCGTGGATCAGACCCGACGCTGCCCAAGAGATATTCAAAAAAAGGTCGGAACTTGCTTATGAAGATGACGCTTACTACTGTGGCTTCGAGGTCGAGTTCTTGGACGGCGAGGATGAGTTTCCTGGGGATGAGAGGCTCGTGCGCATCTCGCACGCGGGCAGCAACGAGGGATACCGGTACGTGTAAGCTCCGGCGAAAAAGAGACAAAGAAGGTCTGCTCGGTCAGAGCTGAGGAAGGGAGAGCGATAGAGAGAGAATGGTGCTGACTACCGCTCAGATGCTGGCATGCTGCATCGTTTCCTTTGCCCAGTACGGTGAGGGAAGGCGAAGAGGTTGTCATCAATGCGATGGCGTGCATGACTAACTCCAATTATGGCGGCGACCTCTGCGGACCCATGGTATGTGCCATCTCGGATCTGCTCGACAGTCCTCTGGGGGCAGGGCCCCCAAGTGGTCCATTCACCGACAGAGCACCCTTCATTGCCGTGGACCCGATGCCATCGGCGCCACCAGCGGGATGGGCGGCTTATCAGGGAGAGTGGAGGATCGAAAACCGGGCTCAGACACTCGAGATCACGACTGGCCCTGGGCCGTCTATCGGAGTTGTGTTCAGCCACCTGGAGGGGGTGGTGCTGCCGCTGATGGCATGCGCAGCCAGGAAGGGCCCCGAGATGTTGAGGTTGCGGGTGAGCACGCTCAACGTGACGCTGGATTTTGCCAAGAAGGGGGCCGAGGCGTCGTTGAGCCTCTGCACGGGCGGCGCGAAGCTCAAGTGCACCCGGGGACGGCTGCTTCCGTGAAGGGAGGGCGAGGCAGGCCTGCGGCGACTGTCGTGCTTCGGCGTTTGGCGGGGACTGGCCGTTGACGCCGAAGGACGAGGGGCGGCGACAGAAAACAGCAAGGTTGGATGAAGCTGCGATGAAAAGAACGCTGTCAATGGGCCCCACCGAGGGATCCGCTCCAGATATCTCTCATATCTCTCGTCAACTCAAGCCCAGATCTCTGGGTCCCGGTGGGCCTGGCAGTCCCAGATCCCTCGGTATCTCTCACATCAAAGCATCAGAGCATCTCGGCATTCGCAGCTAGCCTGCAGTAGCGCGGGCATCGAGCAATAAAACCCACACTTCCCTGACCCTTCCGGACCCTCATGGCCTTCCTGGCAGGCCTGGCCCTTCGCCCCCCTTGATGACAAAGCGAGGAAAAAGTCTCCTAGAAAGATTTTCCCCCTCGGTATTACGGCCATTGCGGCTCTACTGTGATTATAGCCTTCACAGACTCGGCTTCATCCTTGACTAGACATCGAGGACATCCAGCCAGCAGAGTTCAAACTTGGACAAGACCCACTAATGACGTTTCGACGAGATCGACTAGGCGTCGTCTTTCCGCCGGCTGCCCCCGTCCCTAGCAATTCCCGCGACTCCTGGCCACGATACCGGAGCACCCTTCAAACTATGGGGTTTGCCAGAAGAGTTTTTTCCCCCTCCTAATCCCTCTCCTTGCTTTGTTCAATCTTCCATTCCCTTCGAGAACGTCATCGGCATTGCACGGTGACTGGCTAGCTTGCTAGTCATGGCCATAGCGTCCCCAAGAGGCTTTGGCACGGCATACTGCGCTGTGAAGATACACATATAAAAGGAGCCCGGACATGCTCGTCCTTAGAAACATAGTGTTTATGTTGAGTTAGTCTGAAGCAATTCCACTTGAATACCAAAGATCGTTTTGAACCATTCCAAACTCGTGCTCTCACAGCTGGCCACGCACTCCACGTAACACGCAACACCCTACACAGCCGCCGCCATGCCTACCTTTACCGTTTTCCGGGGTTCCAAGGATGGCATCCAGAAGACCACAACCACCAAGCCTGATGAGCTTTCCGGTGACCAGGTCTTGTTGAAGGTCACCGCCTCAGGCCTCTGCGGCACAGATCTGCACTACGTACGCAGCGACCCCAGCCTGGCTCCAGTGTAGTGCTAACATCTTCCTCGCTCAGAAAAACGCAGACATGGTGCTGGGTCACGAAGGTGTTGGGGTGGTTGAGGCCCTCGGCCCCGACTGCAAGTTGTTGAAGAAGGGCGACCGGGTTGGCTGGGGCTACGAGCATGACTCTTGCGGCCACTGCAAGCAGTGCCTGACCGGGACCGAGCAGTACTGCAACGAGAGGCAAATGTACGCAAATGCCGACCTTGACCAGGGCTCTTTTGCGTCGCACGCCGTGTGGCGCGAGGCCTTCCTCTTCAAGATCCCCGACGAGCTCAGCGACGAGGAGGCGGCGCCGTTCCAGTGCGCCGGTGCAACCGTCTGGACTGCCCTCATGGCCTACAACACCAGGCCCACCGAGACTGTCGGCATCATGGGCGTCGGAGGGTTGGGCCACATTGCGATCCAGTTTGCCCGCGCCATGGGTGCCCGCGTTGTCGTGCTCTCGGGGAGCAACTCCAAGAAGGACGAGGCCACCAAGCTCGGCGCACACGAGTTCATCGCCACCAAGGGCCAGAAGGAGCTCAAGGTCGCCCGGAAGCTGGACAGGCTGCTGGTCACCACGAGCGCCCAGCCGGACTGGAGCCTCCTGATGCCGATTATGGCGGCAGGCTCCACCATCCACCCGCTGTCCGTGGCCTCGGGCGACTTCAGCATCCCATACATGGCCATGCTTGCCAGCGGCATCACAGTGCAAGGCTCCGTTGTGGCAGCGAGGCAGATGCACAGAGACAGTAAGTGAACTCTCGGCTTGACGCTCCAATGCTTGATATGTGTTGATGCCACGGCTAACATGACACCCTCTCTCCTCATAGTGCTCGAGTTTGCGGCTCTGCACCAAATCAAGCCCGTCGTTCAGACTTACCCCATGACCAAGGAGGGTATCACAGAGGCCATGGACAAGCTGGAGCGTGGCGAGGTGCACTTCAGAGCAGTCCTCGTCCCCCAGTAGGTGTTTCCCTGTGTCATTCCCCCATTTCCCCCCATCATCTGTTGAGCAAGGCGTTTGGTGGATGTAGAATAGAGTATAGACGATCACAGCAATTACTAGACTCTTGAACAGAGCTTGCGTGATTAGGTGTCGGTGTCAGAGTAAATGGAATGAATTTGAAAGCACCAGGTACCGGCCCCTCAGGACGTGACACGACAGATGGGCGTTGCTCGAGCATTCTGAGCATACACGTACTTTGCTCCCCAACCAAACCCAACCCCGCCAGGTGGTCGCGTTCAAGCTCCGGGGCAGCGTGAGAGGTTCGTCTGACGGCGGGTCAGGAATGGTTTCCGCAGGTTGGCATCGAATTTTTTTTTGGGGGGGGGGGGGCGCAAACGACAGGCGACAGGCGACATGCGACATTCCAGCATGTGGGGCGTAGAGTTGAGAAGTTGAGACCATAAACGTCTGTTGACGTGTCGGACCATGGCACCGGACAAGCACTGACACACCGCCCACTTTTTACCTGCTCATCAGCAGCACACCTAGAGAAAGCGTCTAGTATGTTTTGTTTCATCTATGAATAGCACCATTGGTACTGAATGGCTCCCCGGGATGCTCACAGCAGTGTCCACCCCAGCCAGCATCGACGATTGGGACGCAGGAACGCGTGCGTGGTGTTGAGATGGAGGCAGCAACCAATCAGCTCGGCGCCTCGTCTTCTAAGCGTTGTACTGTGCACGGCTTGATCTCCCACCCCCAGCACAGAAGCGGATCCCGGGGTAGGACCAGTCTCTGCTCGGAGACAATTGCATTGAGATGTCCTGGATCTGGGCAGCTGTCGAGTATGGCAGAAGTCTCGGGCCCCACTGCAGCCATATGAAACCAAGCATATAGGCTACACAGTATATGGCTGTGATGAGGAGGGCTGCGAGTGTATACGTAAGCGTCACCGACGCCATCCTCAAGTAGACTAGGTGAACTAGACATTCGGGCAGAGTACTGTGGTACACGGTACATAGTTCGCTGGCCTGCAGATGCCAGGGTGGCACAGTCGTGGCCATTGGACAAAGGAAGACCACTGCGGACTACCAGCATTCAACTGTGTAGTCCGGTGCAGTCCACCTTGTTTTGGGCGGCCTCCCGAATTGTATCCACGCAGCAGGCAGTTCAATGCACATTGCCTTTCACAAGAGGGCTGATGGCATGGTTCTGGATGTCAACCACGGGTTCGACAGCTGTATGTGGGCATGTAGTGCTGTCCGGACTGTCTGGTGGCGATACTTCATCGGCCGCCTCGTTGTCCCGAGCGAGCGGACATTTGTGCAGCATCAGCAAAAGCCTTGGGGAAAATCCACGGGAAAGTCTGTAGGCTCGGTCGGTCGGTCAGTTGGTCGGTCGACCTCGGCGCCTTCGGGTTCACGAGTGACCCGCACCAGCTGCGAAGCTAGCGTCTTTGGGGGCCGAAGCTACAACTTGAGTTGAGTGCCCGGCCTGAGCATCCTTCAGCAGCTCGTGTCCCTCGTGTCGCTTGGTCCCCACGCCCGGGACAAAATAATGCGCACTCACAAACTGCGGTTACCACCTAGACTTTCCCACACTGTGTAACGACACCTTTACTTCACAGTCTTATTTCTTTATCAAGAATTTTTTTTCAAATACAAACTTAACAAGAATGGAATTTAGGAGAACAATAAGCATATGAACCTTATCAAAATTCTATATTTATTATAGAAAATTCAGTTTACAAGCTGTGCAAATGGAGGTACAGTTTGTGAGTGCGTGTTTTTTTGTCCCGGGCGTGGTCCCCTACCAGAAGGTTCGCTGAGCCACGAGGTGATGTCACTGTCACTACCATAGTCCCAGCCAGGCTGGGCTGGCTGGCACGGCTGGCTGTGGCTGGTCAGGACATTGGTGTGTGATGCTAGGACGTAGGAGGCAAGGCTCGTGTATCTGAGTTAACGCCCGTTTGGGTTCAATTGACGGTTCATGTTCATGTTCAACATTCCAGACCGGGACCTTGTGGGCGTCCGGGCCGAATCTAGACGTGGTCGGCATAGTCTCAGTGCTTAGCATTGCTAGAACAGGACAGAAGCTTGTAGTGAGATGTGAAGCATCGCCACACATGGAAATAACCCTACCGGCCATCGTCCCGATCGAGCAATGTGCCGCCGTAAAGTGGGCGAGACTTGTCCCTTGTGCATTGTTTTTTTTTAAAACCAAAAGAGCCTGCAAAATGCCTCCTGTCCAGGAGGCTCTGGTCGGTAAAAATAAAATCTGGCCACCCGTGGCCATCTCCGTCCCAGGGGAATTTCTCTGCAGATAATGCGCCCACAACCCGACGCTTGGACCAGCTCGACGATCGTCCCAAATCTTTGGACCTGGCTCGAACTAATCGATGCTCCACCCGGGGCGGAATTCAGAAGAGGAACCCACTCTTCTCGCCGGGGATGGCCATTTTACAGTATTTGACCCGGCAAGATCGACGTTGGCATCAATCATGACTGCATTCCGCCTGACCACGGCGCGTTGTTGCTTGGTCCTAAAAACCACCTGATCGAGTTGGTGTAAATGAAGATGACCTATTTCGCGATTCAAAGCAGATACATGTCAGCATGCTCGGGCATCGAGGTCAGGATGCCGTCCCTACACAGCCTTTGGCACAAGCCGTTGACCATTGCCATGAATATGGACAGAACCGGCGTCCAAGACCGTTGGTTGGTACTTGAGTAAGGAGCAAAGCCAACTAACGGACACGGCACGTAACAAAATTCTAGTCTAACCGATCGACGAGGATGCTTCTGGACCCCAATGTATAGACGTTGACCGGCAGTGCCATGTGGGACCAAGGAATGACAAGAGGCAACCGTACTTCAAGAGCCTGGGGGCAGCCGCCTCGCATGATGCACGCCACCCTCCCCAGATGCTACACCACAACCTTACATACTGTACTGGCATGGTGGGCGCTGTGATGCCACCATTAATACACAGCAAGGAGGCCCTCGTCAGAAGCACCTTGGTGCAGTTCTCGAAGCCCGGGAGGACTGCAGGCAAGGATACTGTGCATCTACTGCGCATCCAAAAGGGGAAAAGGGGCTGAAACTCACCATTTGCCTGTCCGGGTAAGTAGCCGCGCTCGCCTTGTGGGGATTTGTTTCCGACGGGCGCATGGCCATGCCATGCACAGGATCCTCGCGGTGCGCTGTGGTAGGGCAGAAATGTTTCGAGGAGACTCGAGAGGCTGAGAGGGCGAGAGGGCACACAGGGACGGAGGCCCCTGTCCAGCTTGCATTGCCCGATGGGCTCCGCTTTCAACCTCCGAAGGCTCGGAGATGGGCCCGCGGCTGGTGATACTGACTGCCGGGTCCACTTCTCTCGCCTCCTGAGGCCGGCGTCTGAGGCGTCTGGGGTGTACTGTACGGCCAGGACTATGCTATAGCATCATGGTAGTCACCCTGGCATCCAGCAGCAGTGCGAGGCTGATTTGCTCCGCTGGTCTGTTCCCCCCGAGAGCACAGGCGCAAGACTCAACAGGTGCCGACGCTGGGATGAACGGGACTTGGTCTGTGTGGGCTGCAACATGACAGTCTGTCTAATGTTGATGTACGGCAGACAAGATCCAAGTAAGTACATCGTGTCTACTTGGTCGTGGGGCATGTTCAGATGGAATCGAGGCGAGGTTTGGCTGATAAGTAAACAAGAATTAAGAAAAAAGCTTGGCCCCAGAAAGTAGCGCGATATGTCAGGATGCATCAGGCTCTAGGGAGATACGGTAGTGCTGTGCTTGACGGGCTTGGGTCACAGCAACCGGCTGTGGAGGCTGAGCCTGGCAGCTCATCAGAATAAGCGGGACTGCCGTCAGTGTACATGGTAAAACAACCCTGCCGCCGGTATATGCCATGCTGTCACGGCTGTCTGGCTGTATGGAGGCAGTACTGTGTTGGCCCAGGCATCCCGGAGAGGCAGTGGTATGGGTGATGGAAGAGTGATTAGCCTCCTCATGTTGCATTGCATAGCAAAGCATACACAGTAGAACTGTATTGACAAAAGTGGCAGACAGAAAGACTGACTGACAGACACAGTTTGCCTGTCAGCCTTGTTGTGGATCCGGCCGATGGTGCCGGAGATTAGAAGACGGGCTTAGGTCTCTGGGCCTCTCAGGCCTCTGCCATCCGGATGCTGGATGCTGGACGTTTGTGGATACGACACAATTTGACTCTACGGCAAGTACCATGTACACAGGTCTATCTTGGATCTGTCCAATCATGGAGGACTCTTCCTGGTGAGCTGGTGAGCTGGTGAGTGAGTGAGTGAGTGAGTGTGTGTGTCTGCGTGTGTGAGAAATTCGTGCGTACTGTACATAGTACATGGTAGCGTCGTCGTCATCATGCCCGTGAAACGATGGATGCTGCTGCCGTTAGCCTGCTCAACCTCAACTGGACCAGGAGACAACAGCAGCACCCATCCAACCATTGTGGACTGTATGGGTCAATCAATGCTGTATGTCGTGATCTGGGCTCCATGGAGTTGACTGATGTTTTCTTCCCTCCACAGTGGCCCTCGGTGCTGTGCTGTACGTGTGTGTACTAGACTGGACAAAGTAGAATCGAAGCCCGGGGACACGGCCACAGGCGACAGGCTGTGTGAGTCGAGCGAGGGAGGGTCCCCCCTCCCCCCCCCCAAGGAGTGGACAGACAGACAGGCAAAACAGACGACAGACGACAGCCGACAGTCGACAGTCGAGGAGAGAGTGACTGGAGCTGGTGGGCTGCAGGCTGATTGGCTGTCGGGCATCAGAGTGGGCGGCCAAGGGTACAGAGGACGCGCGTCCTCTCCCTGGACCGGGACCAGATTCCCTGTCGCTTCTCGCATTGGGCCCTCCTGTCCTCAAAAGTCCACACCCCATCCCGCTGCGCCCACCTTCCACCGGCGCCCATCCTGGGCACCCTGGCACCTCTCATCCTGGCACGTCGGCAGCACAGGCACCCACTCCAAAGATAACCCCCCGAACCTGCCTCTCCGTGCCTATCCTCCCTCCTCCTCCTCCTCCTACTCTGGCCCTGTTTCCTTCTCCCTACCGCCTGCAAAACCGTTTCATATCTTCATACTCCTCCCTCTCAACATCCACACACGTCCAACACCCTCTACTGGTCTATTTCATCAACCAACCCTCTCCATCAACACTAGTCTCATTCTCATCACTCACTCCCTTCACTCACTCAATCGCCTATCTAGCCATCCGATCGACCGAGATCGACCGACACTGCGACGTTGCGTATCCATCCGTCCATCATCCACCCGACTTGGGCTGCGTAGAACAACCACCACATCGCCACCTCACATCGAGACGACTTCGTCTGTGTGGGTTGTCAACAGGGGAAAGGAAAGAGACACAGGAGAGAGCATGTCCACACAACACATCAAATCTCAGAGCCCGGCTGCCTCGCAGTCTGGCGCCGTCGACCCGCTCGTCGACTCCATGTTGGACCTGTCCGGCTACGACGACGCCGCCCAGTACCACTCCCACTCTCACTCTCACTCCCACTCGCCCTCGCTATCGCCCGCCGCCTCCAAGAACCTCACTCCCTTCGCCAGGCCCGTTCCTGCTACCGTCCAGACCACCCAGGGCACTCTTCTGTCCGCCTCCTCCACTCAGCCCCTTACCGGCCCCAGCCATCAGTACGACCTGTACAAGCAGCAGACCGGCATTGTCCCAGGCGCACTAGCCAACACCCTCCAGGTCAACCAGAACAACGCCCACATTGGCGCCGGCTATCAGCAGTTCGACATCGACGCATACTTCGCAAACATGAACGACGGCTTCGACTTCAATGCCTCCCCGGCCCAGGGCGCCATGGACATGGACTTCGACTCCCCCTCTACTGCTGACCAGAGTCTGTTCTTTGGCGAGTCGACGGTCAACCCCAATGCAATCGGTGGGCACGAGGACCACAGCCTGCCATCCCCGCCTGGCGTCCCCAACCAGGGCAACGTCGGCCGCGTCTGGCCCGGCATGCACCAGCAGGCCGCCCTCGCAAAGGCTCAGGCCCAGCAGAGGCAGCAGCAGCAAATAATCGCGCAGCAGCAACAGCAGCGCGCCACCCAGCAGCAGCCGAGGCAGCAGCGGCCAAAGAGCGGCGCTCAGCCAACAGACCCCATCGTCGAGCAGAAGATCACCCAGCTCCTCAACTCCATGCGTGCCAAGTCCTCGGGCCCCGAGTCTCAGAACAACGCTCCTCTGATGAACCTTCCCCGCGCTAGGAAGGACGAGGACGACATGGACGAGGACGAGAGGCTTCTGGCAAGTGAGGAGGGCAAGAAGCTGAGCAGCAAGGAGCGACGACAGCTGCGCAACAAGGTCTCCGCCCGCGCTTTCCGATCAAGGAGGAAAGGTACGTTCGCATTGTTTCAGCTACGCACCCCAATGCTTCCATCCACATTGCTAACAAGAATCCAGAATACATTACCCAGCTCGAGGCTGAGATCGCCGGCAAGGTGACCGAGAACGGCGATTTGAGGGCTCAGAACCGGGCCTTGCTCGACGAGAACAAGCGTCTATCTGATCTGACCCGCATGCTCCTGTCTTCGCCTTCCTTCTCCGACTTTCTCGAGCGCCTCAGCACAAACCCTGCCCCTGCCTCCCAACCCGCCCCTCAGGTTGACCAGAGGCAAGACGCCCGCCAGGCCCCGAAGGACGTGAACCCCTACGCCACACACCAGCAGGTGCAACGCCAACAGATCGGCTTGGCCATGCTTCCAGAGCAGAACATGGACTTTTCCATGGTTGGCGTCGACGCCGATGCCTACAACTACCAGCCTCAGGTCTATGCAGTCCTCGAGACCCCTGAGCCGCTCCTCGATGCGTCTGTCCTCGCTGGCAAGTCATCCAACTTTGTTGGTGAGGTATTCGAGTCTGCGCACGACGAGAAGGTTGACATGCCCGTCATTGAGCGCCCGATGGTGGCTGAAGAGAAGCTCAGCGCCCCCAAGGCCCCGCTTGTCATCGACGAGCAGTTCGAGAACGACCCTGACTTCGCGCTTTACCATGGCTCTTCGGCCCCGACCGTCTCTGAGGAACAGGCAGCGGCGGAGCTCGACTTGGGCGGCCTTGTGCAACATGACCTATTCGGTGGCGTCGAGTCTGAAAAGATGCTCGCGCGCTATGAGCTCGTTGACGCTGCAGAAGAGGAGGAGGCTGCTGCTCGCGCCATGGCTCGCTTCCAAAGACTTTCAGAAAGCATGGAACAGGTGTGCGCGAGGCTCGAACTGCTTACTGCCGACATATAACTGGGGCTTCGGCCCCCTTTACACATCCCTTTCCTCGCTCCATCTCGCCTTTCACTCATAGCCACTTTTTCTTTTTCTTTTTTCTTTCTTCGAATTACACCATTCACTGTACATGGACAAGGTCACGATGGACTACTATTTTTATTCGATGGCGTTGGGGGCTCCGTGGGTATTGGGTCGTGGGTAAAAGGGTTTGGCATTGGCTGGGGTTACCGCTCGTCGTCTATGTGTTGTCGGTGGTCAAGTTCCTGTGGCCGTTGTCAAAGTAGATACGGTGCCGGTGCAGTTATGAACATAAAGCTATGGGAACCGCGAGGACCGGCTTTCGGGTGCGCCAGAGATACAATGCAATATGCTGGATATCTGCCACAAAATATGAAATCATGATAATCAATGCTTGCCTGCCTCAATGCCTGCCTCTGTGATTGTGACATGCCAAATGCCGGTATCTCAATGCTCGACGGCGCCGGCTTTGCGGTGGAGATTCTCCCCGTATCGCAGAGTTGTGCGTCTTGTTCTTCCTGCTCCACTGGCTGCTAAGAAGACGCCTGTATCGCCGTATCCCTATGGGCCGCGAAATGCGGCCCGCCGCAAGGCCCGCCGCGGTGTGTGTCTCGTATGATGGTCAACGCGAGTGGCATGGCCGAGCTTGTATGTGGCTTGAGATCATTCTGGGTCTACTGAGCGCTACCAGGTTTCCAGATCATCCTCGCGGTGATACTTACCCCGAGGGCAGGGGGTCCACGACCCTGACCCCCCGGTGCACCCCCGGATTTTTCTCCGCATGATCTCTTGCGCCTAGGTCTTGTCGCTTCCTACGGGCCGCAACGGACCGAGTACGGTAGGGCCCATGTATATATACCAATTGATCATGAACTCCACAAGCTATGTTAGGCGGCGAGTGCCTCAGGAACCTTTAGAAGGGCAGCTCGTTTCGCATATCGACGAACGCAAGACGGGACGGGCATGAAGGCTTGGCCAAGGCAGACGGACTCAACACCAACACCTACGATGGGTCTATCCTCACTCATGATCCTGGCCGGCGCCGGGGCTGCCATGGCCCATACAAGCAATGTCGAGGTGCCCGCGAGTCTTCCTACGCGGGCTCTTGGTCGTGTGAGTGATTTGGCCCGAGGACCCCCCCCCTTCTTTCTGTCAATCAGTGATCAATCCAAAGGCTCCCTTTCTGTTGTAAGCGGCGCTAGGGATGAAGGCCTCCAAGAATCCTACCAGAAATTCTCTTGTGTCTTATTCGCAGAAGTGGAAAACACTGACTAACACGGCCCAAGGATGCTGTCGCGTACTCAGTTGAGCCCGTTTGGTTGGACTCGTTCTCCAACAGCAGTCTGATGGTCACGCTACTTCATGGCATCTCAAACTTGACGGGCAAGGCGACACCTATTCGGATCGGAGGCACAACGAGCGATCAGACATACATTGTGGAAAGCCTGCCCGGCAATGCCACGTCGCTCGAGAGGACTAAGCCCAGCACACAATGGAACGTCACGGCTTCCTGGTTCTCCACGTTCGCTAATTACTTCCCTGATGGCACGGAGGTCATCTACTGCCTCAACCTCGCGGACAACTCCAGCAATTGGGCCAATACCCAGGAACAGGCACGTGCCGTGTGGGAGGCGCTTGGGGAGAAGCTGGTCATGTTTGAGCTCGGAAACGAGATAGACCATTTCATCGACAAGGGCTGGCGAGATGCGAGCTGGGGCGTGGCTGAGTATATCCCGCAGTTCAACAACCTGACGGCTAGCATCATGAATGCTTCCTGGTACGCCGAAGCCGGCGATGCTGCGCCCAAGTTCCAGGCCGCCGTTTTTGCCGACCCGCCGTGGGTGCCAGACCAGCAGGACGAGATTGACGATTTCGACATTGTCAACCTGACCAGGGGAGGGCTGGTCGATCCGGAGCACAAGGTTGTAGAGACCTATTCAGTCCACCTATACCCACAATCGACCTGTGATACGGAGCGCTGGCTGAGGATGCGCCTGGACCTCTTGAGCAATCACACAGCCCTCTGGTTGAATGTGTCGCAGTTCGTGCCTCAGGTCGCTGCCGCCGATTCGGCCAACACGTCCCTCGTGTTCGGCGAGACCAACAGTGTCAGCTGCGGAGGACGTAGCGGCATCAGCGATACCTTTGGAGCCGCCCTCTGGGCAGTAGATTACGTTCTCATGGCTGCTAGTATTGGGATGCCCAGGGTCTACTTCCACCTTGGTGCCCAGTCGCAGTACTCGGCATTCACGCCTTGGTCGTACGAGCTGAATAACGAGACGCTGTCATCTGGGATTCGCGCCCCTTTCTATGGCCACTACTTCGTCGCCAAGGTGGTGGAGGGGTTGGCGGAGGATGAGTCGTACGGAATAGCTGCGCTGCCGGGCGCAAACTCGAGTGACCTCAGCGGCGTAAGAAACCCCCCCCCCCCAAGCATCAGCATGTGGAGGCACCTTGTGGTTTGTCTCGTTCGCGACAGCCTTCCACGAGAAGATGATCAAGCGACTAGTCTCCAAAGCCTGGAATAGACAGGACAGCTTTCAGGCACACACGCACATATCTTTTCTTTTCGGATGCACTTGAATACGCGATAGCTAACATCCGGGTGTTTTAGTATGCTGTTTACCGGGGCGATGACCTTGCGAAGCTTGTGTTCCTCGACATGGGTGTTTGGAACGGCACAGAAGGGCTCTCGAACCCATCCACACTGAGCAGCACCGATGGCACCGTCTTCAGCAACGGGACAAGGCCAAGTTACAACATGACGGTGGCGTCGTCGTGGGCACCGGGCCAGAATGTCAGCATCACTCGCTTGCAGGGCCCCGGCACGAACGCTAAAAGCTCGGTGAGCATCTCGGGCGTGACGTTCGACCCGGCGACGGGAGATCGAGTGGAAGGCGATGCCGAGGAGGAAGTGGTACAGGTTGGCGAGGGCGGTGCGGTCAGTTTCCACCTAGTGGCGGCGGAGGGCGTTCTGCTCCAGGTTGTGAGCAATGCGACGGCTTCTCCAGGAAGTGGAGAGGCGTCGGGAGCGTCCGCCGCGGTGAGCGGTTCCTGGAGCATGTTCGCGATGGCTGTCTTGGTGATAGCCTTGACTGCCTGAGCCCAGCAAGGATGTGAAGTGGAGCTGCCGTACCTAACTAGCTCGCACAATGACCAGCACCCGCACACCTCACCGGTCTTGTTCTTGTCGTGTCAAATGATGGAATATCGTAGTCGATGTGCAGTGAGGCGTGGATACAAGATGGCTCCACCGGCCCTCCCCACGTGTGAGCCAACATCTCATCCATGTCAGTTATATGTGCGTGTATACGTAGTACCCGTATGAGCACACCTTGAACACGAGTGGATCTAGTTCTTGACCAGCCTGTACAGTGCGACTGGAGGGTTGGTTTCAGAGTGGGAGGAGGAGGGGCGCGGGAGTGTGGCAGTCTATAATGTACTTACATGGTGTCAGTCATTCCAACCTGGATGCAGAGAAGCGCCCCGAGCATGTGAGATGAGATGCCATGAGATGAGATGAGATGAGATGATACGACACGACATGACACGACCCGAATAGCTTGAGCCTCGACCACCATGAGGCTCGTGGAGAGGCCGGGCACTGCATTGCCACGAGATTGGTTCTTTCCGAGGGCGGCGATCAAGATGGCCGTGCTGCTGGCATTTACCGGAGACTAAATATGGACGCACAGAGACTTCAAGTACATGTGGGCTAGGCAGAGCGTGTTCAACGTCGGGCCATTCCATCTTGGTGCCGGCGGGAATTGGGCTGTGATGATGATCATATTGATTGGCCTCCCCCCTTCTGCAGCAAAGCAAGAAGATCAACAGGATCAACAGGACCAATGTGTCGCTGAATGTCGTCGAACAATCAGGCTGACACATTGCCAGTCTACTTTTTGCTGTGCCAGCTGCCAGCGTGCATGGGGTAGATGCACGGTTGCGGCACGCACACTCGTGGTGGTGGTGACAATCATACAGTAGTCTGCCTAAGCATGCACATGGGCAGGCACATGGCACATGGGTGCTCGTGCTTGGGCCTTGGGGGCCGACACACTGACCTGACTGAATTGCTAGGCGTGCTAGGCGTGCTAGGTAGATGAATGAATGGGTGGAGGTTGGGTCGCCGTTTGGTCCTAGTTCCAGGGGTAAAACGGGGTGGGGAGAGGTGGGAGGGGGGGTCAGAGAGAGAGAGAGAGAGACACACACACACGAGGGCACGGATCACCGCACCTCTGGATTCTCCAATGGCCCTCGTTCTGTGGTTTCTGCTGCTCAGAAGGTATTCAGTGTACCTAGGTATGTAGTCTCGGTAGTCAGGCAGGTAGATATTGCTAGGGGATCGTCTGCTTTCCTGTCTGAAGATCAATTGGACCTCACTGCCCTCGAGAGTCCAAGGTCTGCCAGCTTCGGTGCCAGCTTCGCTGTGGTCAACTCCCAGGTATCTACCGCGTGCCCAGAGACCCATGCCCATGCCCATACCCACACCCACATCCACACCCACACACATTGCTCTCGCCCACGCCCACGCCCACGCCCACGCCGTCGCCAACGCCAACGCCAAACCTCACGTCTTTGCATCTTTGCATCTTGACATCCTCGCAATTTTTTCGCATCCTTGCGCGTGCCGCGAAGCAGCCCGACACAAGAGATCGTATCCTGCCCATCGAAGCTCCCGTCTCGCGACACTTTTCATCCCCCCCGGCCCTGCCCATTCGGCCATGCCGCATGTTCGTCCTCCACAGATAGGACAAGAGGACACCGACCTCCACGCACTGTCCGAATTCCTCACCCGAGACCCTTGCTCTATCTCGCCGGCTGCTATTATCATCAACTCCTGAGTGGAGACGCCCACCCAAGGACACGCGCACACAGCAGCACCACAGTCCAGTCCACTTGGCAATATCTCCAGTAGCCACATCGACTGGCTCATCCGCTCACCTCCGAGCCAGTGCCAACATCCAGCCCGCCCAGACGCTCCTACGCCCCGGCCGAACTGAGAGCTTCCCTCTGCCACAACCCACAGCGGAGCCGCCCTCAGACCCAGGTACACACCAACCTGCCTGGCCCGCCAAAGCAGCCCTCCTCCTCTGGCCCGCAAGCCTCGAGGGGCTGTGGCCGCCTCGGCCTGCACAGGCTTGTCCCGACAACCGCCTCCGTCCTCTCCAGCTTCATGTGCTCCAGATCAAAATGCCCTGGCAACCTCTGCCTCGCATCGCCTTCGCCATCGCGACCTACCCCTTCGCCCCCCAAGAGCCCGAGGACCTACCGCTCGAAATTGGCGACGAGCTGTACATAATCGAGGAAACCCCCGACGGGAGCTGGCTGCGCGGGTACCTAGTCGCACAGCCCTCCCTGGTCGCCGGCCTGACCTCGGTCAAGGGCCAGACGCTCGAGGCTAGGATTTACAATGGCATCTTCCCCAGGAGCTGCGTCGAGATCCGCGAGGTCCTCGGCGAGACAGACGACCCGGACGGCAACCCCGACCCCGACCCGGACAGCTTTGTACAAGCAGCCGACCCGGGCACCGACTCTGCAAAAAGCGGCATCACGGGCGACGTCAACAGGCGTCGCAAGAACGATGGCGAGCTGGGCCCCGTACTCAGTCCGGTCAGTGACGGCGGCAGGCCGAGGAAATGGACAAAAGACCTGCCAAACGGCACACATGGCGCCCTGTCCGTCCCGGTGCAGAGGGACCCCGACGCCCCTCGCCCGCAGGCCCCGGTGCCAATGTTGAAGATCGGCGACGAGACACCTACCTCGGCCTCCGAGCCATTGATCGACGAGATCGCATCTTGTCTTCGCGAGTGGCATTCTACAAACTTGCACGAGCTCCTGCTGTCGCGCCAGTACCCCAAGCTGGAAAACCTCGGCCAGCTCGTTACTGCGCTCTACTTCGCCCGGCAGCAGTTCCTGCACAACGTCCTCACAGCATGGGAGTACAGGCGCCTGCGCGAGAGGACCGTTTGGGATCTCGTGCGCGTCAACAAGCTTTGCGGCGGAGAGGTCATTGTGCGCGATCCCAAGGAAAGGGGGCGGGTGCTGACTGCGGACGACTCCGTCGTCGAGGTGACCAAGCTGCAGTCCGTCATGAGCTTGCTGGATGAGCCGCCTCGCCCTGTCGTGGAGTCCACGTCTCTGCACCATTTGTTGGTTGACGTGCGAAGCATTGCCGGCTCTCTCGGCGAGTCAACGACTCTCGTGCTTCATCTTGTCAGACGGCCCCTTGGTGGGCTGCCCACCCAGCTCTCGGAGCCCTACATCATCGAGATCCCCGCAGGTGGCGCCATGGGCAGCCTGGGCAAGAGCGCACACGCGCGCATGCGGACGCTCTTTTCGGACCTTTCGCCCCAGGACACTGGCACTGCGCCTTCGGTAGAGTCCGAGATATACCTGGTTGTCAGGGTCCGTGTTGCGGAGCAAATCGTGACTGGTAAGCCGAGCTCAAGGTCCGGCTCTTTCTCGAGGGAGGCCGCGTCATTGTCGAAAGATGGAACCCGGCCGCCGCTTTCCAGCGGAAACAAGTCTGTGCGAAGGAGTTTGATGTGGGCTGGGAAGAGCACCAGGTCGGCACTCTCCAGAGGCTCGCCTATGGCCAAGGTCGACGAGAGGGCCGAGGAGAGGCCCTTTTCCGGCGGCGCGGAGAGCAGAGAAGGGCCGCAGCCGCCGGGGACCGCTAGCTCAAAAGCATCTCACTCGTCTAGCGATGGAACGGCAACCATGACGGCAGACCGGCTCGCTGGCGTAGGGTGTCTGAGGCTGGATGCTATCCTGAGGCAAGACGAGGAGGTCGAGCAGGTGCTCGACATTTGGTCACCATCGGCGAGGTTCGTTTCGGAGAGGGAAACCGGAGATGAATGGGACCCCCTGATCAGGGAGATTGTCGACAGCAAGTCCGGTCAGTATGAGAAGTCGAAAACTGTGGAGCGGCTCCAATTGCACCTGAAAGCCTTCAACCACCCAGACTCCGATGTCCTCATCAAGGCCACGCCAACCCTGCTGTCCGGCACCTCCAAGACCAGAAAGATGGGCTTTTCGGGGGCGCCCACAAAACCCAGGTCGGATATTTACATCACCCTGGACGAGGCAATCCTGTCCAAGCAGACTCTGCTGTCACGGTACGGCGCCAGTGCGAGCTCCATGCCCTCAAACTTACCGGGGAACAATGTTCAGGTTACTCTGGAGGTTCGGAAACCAAGCGGTGAGCAGATTGGTGGGTGCATCTATCCCTCTTCCAACTCCGATGGCCTCGACACTTGGAAGTCGACTGCGACAGACCCAGGTGAGCCATGGAGGCAGACCTTGCGTTTGGTGTTGAAAGACGAAGACGTCCCCGTCGCTCACCTGGTCATGTTTCTGGCCAATATGCCCAATCCACCCTTCGCCATAGCATACTTGCCACTGTGGGACCAGCACGCCTTCATCAGGGATGGAATACACGGCTTGCTCCTGTACAAGCTTGATGAGTTTACCTCGTCGGCACAGGCTGGGCCTGTGGGCAAGGGTGGCTACCTGTCTCTGCCACCGACCGCCAAAGGTCACTCGGCAGACGTCACTGGCCCAATCGCAATCTTACGGCTGGAGTCGTATCTCTGTAGTACGCGATACTCTCAGGATCGCGTGGTTTTGGCCCTGCTCAAATGGAAAGAACGGGCACGGTCTGAGATTCCAGGCCTGTTGAAAGAGCTCATCTTCGTCGATGAGATAGAGATCGTGAAGCTCCTTGACGACATCCTTGACTCGCTCTTCGCTATCCTTGTCGAGTGGGCAGGCAACGATGAGTACGAAGATCTCGTTTTCAGTGCCCTGGTACGGGTATTGGACATCACTCACGACAGACGTTTCAACATTGCGCCTCTGGTAGACCAGTACGCGGAAACGAAATTCAAATATCCATTCGCCACGCCTTGCCTGGTCAGGTCGTTCACGAGGCTATTACAGAAGCCCACTGAGCCGGAAACAGCAAGAAAGTTGAGGGCCACATTCAAGGTCGTCCGTCACATACTCAAGTTCATCACCCATGGTCGGGGCCAACAAAAAGAGAAGGAAGCGGGAATCGGTATCACCAGCAACAACCCGGGTTTCACTCGGCATTTGCGTAGCATTTTCAAGGCCCTCGACTCGATGATGCGCAGCTCTGCGCCCGTTCTTGTTGGCAGCCAGACCTTGGCAGTCCAACACTTCCACACGTGGCTGCCGGAGCTCTCTGGGCTGCTGACAAACGAGGAGATCCTGCACATAGCCATCGACTTTATGGACTCATGCTCGTTCGTCAAGGGCAAGCTGGTCCTCTACAAGCTCGTCCTGATCATCAACTACGCCAAGTTAGACATCTTCTCGCACCCTGAGCAGAGGTCCGCTCTGAGTGCCAACACCGTCAGATGGATCGCGCCTCACTGGGGTCATACAGAAGAAGTGACTGGGGTGTGGAAAGACCAGGTCCGCCTTTGTTGCTCGATTTTAGCCAGCCAGGTTGACCACCTTGGTCCAGAGATCCCGGATTACATACCCAAACTCATCGATTCGTATCTCTGCATCCAAGCGGTGCCCCAGCGGCCCAAGCTCGGGCTGTCGCTGTTGTTCCCAACCTCGTATCCGTTCCCCTCCAAGCCCACAAAAGACAAGATGGTGGTGGAGGAAGCTCTCATTGAGCTATCGGCCGTCCTGTCGGCACTGGCGAGCTCGCCTAGCGGGATGCAGTTGGAGCTGACCGACGATGATTTGAGCGTGGTGCTGGAGAACACCCTTCACGTCCATATGAGCATCCTGCAGGGCGAGGCTTTCCCGCCCGACTGGCTTAGCGTCCACATATACCACCACAAGTCCGCCATGCGAACTTTGCAATACCTGTCGAGCATTTTACTAGATACCTTCCTGCCGCACCCAGACGAGGCGGAGTCCTTCAACACGGAGCTTTGGAAGGTCTTTTTCACAACCCTGTTGAAGTTGGTCGGCAGTCCGTCACTCGCTCTCGAGACATTTCCTGAACAGAAAAGACGTGCTGTCTGGAAGATCGCGGGTGATGTCCGCGAGCATGGGTCGGATCTCTTGAGGAGGACGTGGGAGGCTATCGGCTGGGACACGAGCCCTGATGAGAAGCAGCGCTATGGCCTGAGTAGGATGGGCGGCTATCAGGTCCAATACGTCCCAACGCTCGTCGCTCCGATTGTTGAGCTCTGCTTGAGTGTGCACGAGGGCCTCAGGAAAATGGCAGTTGAAGTCCTGCAAACGATGATTGTGAGCGAATGGACACTGAGTGAGGACCTATCCGTCATTCAGACCGAGATCATCGACAGCCTGGACTCATACTTCAAGACAAAGCCCCTAACCGAGAGCATACTTCAAAAACTCTTTGTTGGTGAGGTTCTGGACCGATTCGAGCCGCTGGCTGAAATACCCGATGAGCCCCTGTACGCCGGAATCCGCGATCTCATGGCGACGGTCGACGAATTTCTAGACCTCCTTGTTGCAGTACATAGCGGGGATGGTTCTGGCGAGGCCTCAAACCTCATTAACCGTCTGCGCCTGATGGAGTTCCTGCGTGACATGCAAAAGGAGGAGATATTTGTGCGCTATGTACATCAGCTGGCAGAGCTGCAGGCCGGGGCGAGGAACTTCACAGAAGCCGGTCTGGCCCTGCGCCTGCACGCTGATCTCTATGATTGGGATCCTGTCAAGTCCATTCCGGCCCTCTACGACCCGGAATATCCTGCTCAAACACAGTTTGAACGGAAAGAGCGCATCTACTTCGACATGATCAAATACTTTGAGGATGGTGAAGCATGGAGCAGTGCGCTTGCCGCCTACAAGGAACTCGAGGCCCAATACGAGTCCAACGTGTTCGACTTTTCCAAGCTGGCCAGGACACAGCGGGCCGTTGCCACGATCTACGAGACAATTGCTAACAGCGAAAAGCTCGTACCGAAGTACTACAAGGTCGTCTTAAGGGGCCTCGGGTTCCCGGCAAGCGTGCGTGACAAGGAGTACATCTACGAAGGTTGGCCAAACGAGCGAGCATCTGGCTTTACAGATCGCATACAAGAGCAATATCCCTCCGCACAGATAGTGACCAGCGAGAACATTGACGACGTCGAAGGACAATTCCTGGTCATCTCGTCAGTCAGCCCACACCGCGATCTCGCCCATCACGTTTTTCAGCGGGCCAGGGTCCCGCAAATCATCCGGGACTACATCATCTCCGCACATCCCCAGCGATTCTCCATTTCAACTAAGAGAAGCACCAGTGGCGCGGTGGAGGAGCACTTTGCCGAAAAGGTAGTGTATACAACAGTCGAATCGTTTCCCACCATACTGCGCCGCAGCGAGATCGTGAGCACCGATGAGATGCGCCTCGGAGCGAAGGAGGCGGCACTGGAGCGCATTGTGCGCAAGACGCAAGAAATGACGGCGGTCGAGAAGAAGATTGTCGACGGCGACAGGAGCGACGAGGTCGCGCAGCTACTCGTGGATGCAATCAGCATCAGCGTCAACCCAGATTCGGAAAACAGCGTTGTGTCTTATCGTCGACTGGTGCCTGGGACGCAGCCGACCGGTGACACAGCCTCACAGTCCGGCGACGCAGAAGACTTAGAAGCGCTAGAGGAGCAGATGCTGGATCAGCAGCCAGAGTTGGATGCGCAGGAAAATGCGATCAAGATGGCCCTGATTGACCACGCCATCATGATCAAAAGATGCCTTGCCACGTTCGCGAAGAGCTCCAACCAAATCCTATTGAGCCACCACGGGGATTTGCAGAGATGTAAGTTGACTCGATGGCTGTTCGCCCAAATCCAACCCCTTGATTTGAAGTCTGCTAACACCGGTTCCAGGCTTCGAGGCCACCTTTGCGGCGGAAATCGAGGCGTTCACGCCGCCGCAACCTGCTCGGGATAACTCGCTGCCCTCGCCATCAATGGCAACCCCGACCACGCCAAAGCATCAGCACCAGTTCAGCACGGTGTCAGCCAACGGAGCAGCTGAGGTCTCTACGGTGCAGCCGGTATCCCTACGTCAAGGTCGTGGTGCGCGGCTGAGCTTCCTGGGCGGCCGCAAAAGGGAGCCGCCCCAGCAGCCGAGGACACCGGTAAACGGCGAGCAGGGCGACAGGAGCGAGACGGCAAGTAGCCGAAGCGAGAGCAAAGGCGCGGACAGCCACAGGAGGAGCTTCTTCCGAGCACCGTCGCACGAGACCCAGCGGCCTGCCATGGGCATCCCAGGCAGCGCGACCAACGGAATCCAACAATCCAACGGACCTGTGTCGCGATCGGGTACAGAGGGCAGCGATTGGATAACCGACTCTGGTAGCCATGGGAGCTATGACACGCGCATTCTCGCGAGCACCCCGGTGGATTCTGCCGATAGGGAGAAGGAGAGACTTGACGGTGCTGGGACGCCTAAGCTGGGGGGCATGAAGAAGAGACTCAGCTTGCTCAGGATTGGCAAGAAGGCTGGCAGAAGTAATGGTGCCATGGGTGCCCTTGACGAGGAATGAGCGGAGCGATCACTCCTCCCCTGAGGCTGGGGGCAAAGCCGCACTGGCGAAGAAACTGGAGTGGGCAGCAGTTCGCCCGGCTGCAAACCCCTTCCCAGGCTGATTTTCTTTTCTCTTACTATTTTTCCCTCCGTATTCTTTCACCTTTCTCAGGGCATCGGGTCTTTGGGGCACTTGGCCCGCCAAGGGTCGGGGCTTGGCCGTGGACTGTTCCAGCTATGCACCCAAGCATGTTTCCGGGGGCGGAGAGTCTGTTTTTACTTAACCTAATACTGTGTGAGGGCAGCTGATCATCTAGTGCAGCTTGCCATCTTGGCCGCCCGCGGTTGGGAGCAGGCGTTCTGGAAAGTTGGGGACGAAGCTGGATAGATAGGATGTGCGCGGTATCTAAATACCACAGGCCCGGCAGAAGCTGTCAGCTGGGAAGGAGGGCATGGGCTGTATTATTTATCCTGTATATAATCGTCGTCGTCGTCGTCGAGTTTCACCTAGATACCACCAACACGCTTTCTGCTTTCTCCTGCCTAACTCGTCGAGCCTGTGTCGCCGTGAGGACTGGCTCAAGTGTGATGTTGGTGCATTGTCAACGGACCTACCAGGCCATAGGTATGGCAGAAATATGTTGGAATGACGAAGTATATAATACTAACGGCACATGTAGACGGCCATACCAGCCTGAATGCCCAGCTCAGATAGTCTAGGTGGTTGCAGAAGCCAGCCTCTGTGGCTTGCTGGCTTGCTTATTCATCAGCCTACGCAGGTAGGGGTCGCCCGGCACACGTCAATTGCATTGCAAACGCGCAGAACTGGGGCATGTCAATTGGCAGCCAGCAGACGACCCGTCTGCAAAGCGCAAGAGACCGTAACAGCAGCAGCAGCCGCCCTCTGGCTACAAGAAGAGTAGAAGTCCAAAGGCGACATCATGCCCAAGTCCAACAGTCGGCGTCTCGACAAGGACGAGAAGAATGTCCTGCTCCACCTCTTACAGGCGCCCAAGCTGACCAACTGCGACATTGCCCGGTAGGTCTTGTCTTGCCAATACATACAGTAGCGACGCTCCGCTCGTCAGAGTTCCAGCATGCTATCAAGACTCATTTACAGGACGGTTGACTGACTATCTACCAGCATCCTCAAGGTCGACGAACGGACCATCAGCCGTCGACGGAAACAGCTCAGGACTCTCGGCCACCTGAGCCCTGAGAGGAACGTCAAGGGCGCCGAGAAGCTTCATGACTGGCAGCTCGAGGTTGGTCTCGCTTCCGCATCGGCCCGCCGTCCTAGTTGCGGTGTGCGATGGCGAATGGTGATAGTTGTGGTCAGGGGGGTGGTTGTGCCCTGCCGTCTTCCGTCTCCCGTCTCCCGTCTTCCGTCTGCTGACCTGAGCCGGTTCGCTCCAGAGAGTCATCTCCCTTCTTGACGAGAACCCTGACCTGCAACTAAAGGACATCAAGGACTTTTTGCAGACCGAGTACGACCTCAACGTCACCGTATCCACGATAAGCCGCCAGCTGTCAAGGGCAAACCACGCCCGGGCCAGGAGGCCAGGCTACAAGGGCAAACGACCCGACCTGCAGCCTCCGGAGCCGCCAGGCCCTGCCCAGGACCAGCTTCAACATGGATTAGACGACGCAGCAGCCGGCGAGCAGCCGGGCCAGAGCCAGCCTCATGCAGTCAGTGAGCTGCAGCCCACGGCTGCCTCGCAGCAGGATCGCCCGCTGCTGCTGAGATGTCCCTACTTCGCGGCTAATCCTCAGCGTTACATGAGCCACCCCTATTGCCAGAGCGCCTGGCCTACCGCCCGTGATGCCAAGTGCGTAGCCCGCAGCAGCCCCATTCCATCCTTAAAGCCCCCTTCATCTGACCGCCGTCCTGGGATAGGGACCATGTCGTGCGGCAGCATTCTGTCCCCAGGTTTAGGTGCAACCGCTGCATGGAACACCTGGACGACAACACCGCCCTCATCCTGCACCAGCGGGCGCCAGATCCTTGCCCTCTGCGGGAGTGGGTGGCACCCGAGGGCGTCGACGAGGAACAGAAGGAGAAGTTGCGGAGGATAGGCCAGGTAAGGATGAATGAGCGAGCCCTCCTCCTGTGCGCTGTGCACTGGGCGTCGGGTTTCAATACAGCCATGCTGACTGTTTGCACGCAGGGCGACGAGGTCGAGAAGTGGAAAAGGATGTTTCGCGTTGTCTTTCCCGGGCTTGAGGATATGCCCAACCACCTGATACATGAGACTGCATATTTTACAGCTATTGACCCTGCCTTGGGGGCTCTCCCACAGGCAGATCAGACAAACCAGGCGGCGGAGGCGATGGCGGTAGCAACAATAGCAGCCACTGAATGACACGGAGTCTTTCGCCACACCATCCACCGGGTTGCCCTATTCAATCAAACTCCCCCGCCGCCTGTCTGTCTCCATAAACACATTCAACCTGAACGCCAGAACCATGCGGATGATCCAACCGTATCTTAATCAAAACGCCCAAGTATATCCGTATCCTGCTGCCTTCTATGAACAATCAAACCCAAACGGTGGAAGTGGCACACTGCAGGTTTTCACCAGTACGGTCCATCGCTGCCAGAGCCCTCTGTCGCGGGATCCCAGTCCCTCTCTATCCTCCACGCGTCCTCAGCCTTGATTCCCATAAAGGCAATGTCGCATCCCCGGTGGCCGTACTTCTCGGAGAATACGCGTCTGCCCGTCTCGATCATCATGTCCAGGCCTACCTGGAAGCCTTCAGGGTCCCTGTAGAACGGCTCGCCCTCGCCTCCACCCTGCCGTAGCTGCCACATGTTTCTCCACCAGCCGCCGTCGATGTACTTGACGGCCTGCATACGGTAGGCGATGTCCACCAGTTGCTCGATCGTCTCGCCCTGCTCGTCAACCAGCCTCTTGCGCTCGATTTCTTTGTCATCCAACTCCAACCCGTCGATTTTCGACAGCTCCTTGACCTTTTGCTCTTCATTGTCTTGTGCGTCGGCAGGGCCTGGGTCGCCGGCGAAGGTTGCGTGGGTGCCGGGTATCCGGAAGAAGGCGGCTATGTTGTCAAGCGTAGTCGAGGTATCGATGATAATGCCGATCTGTGTCGAGCCTTGGAAGTAGCCTGCCCACTGGAGGCGATCGTACCTGGAAGTGATCCAGTCAGTCAGGAACGCACGGTGGGATATAGAAAGGCGCGTGAGAGTAAAGAGAAGGGTCCGATTCGGAGGGATTCCCTGCGAGACCATGCTTGCTTACATGTCACAGTCGGTGGCATAGAAGGGGATGTGGGTATCCCAGCCGCCGACATCCAAAATGGCATCCCGGTGCACCAGGGTCAGGTGGTCGTAGGCAAAGAAGTGGTGGGCCCACTTTGGGATGCCCGGCTGGTGGAGGTAGCGCAGGATGGCGACAGCCCTCGAGTAGAGCGAATAGTTGGCAACGTCCTTGGAGCCGTCGGTGTGGGGGCGGAACTCCTTCTCGAACGAAAAGGCCACCACGTCCTGGTGCGACCAGAAGAAGTCGGTCCAGTTCCGCTCGAGCGCGGTCCAGGCGTAGAAGTTCTGGAGCTGTGCAAAGGTGAAGAGGGTGGGCGTGACGATGACGTTGACGCCGAGCATGGCGAGCTGGGTGTGGTTCATGTAGAAAGGGTTCTGGAGCGAGAGGAGGTTGTCACGGTTCGAGTACATGACGCCCGTGTTCTCGACGACGTAGATGTCCTCGGGGGGCCAGCCGGCGGTGATGTAACTCGAGACACACTGCAGCAGTTGCGGCCAGTTGCGCGTGAAGCCGATCAGGAGCGGCGTGTCCTCTGGGACATGGGTCCTCGGAGGGCGGTTGATCTCGGGCACTCTGGCCCGCAGCTCCCGGCTGACCTCTGCCGGGGGGTTTTGCGACAGCATGGGGAACGGGTCTGGGATGGGCGGCGCCGACTGTCGTGGCGGCTTGGGCGGCGGCTTCTTCTTCATCTCGTACTCCTCATTCCTCCACGAGAAGAACTCTCTCTCAAGAGGGTCCATGGGCTTCTGGTGCGGGTTCGGCTCGTCCAGCAGGAAGGCTGCCTCGCCGGCGGGGGAGGGCGGCTCGGGCGCCTTGGCCGTGGGCTGCAAGCCCTTGCCCTTGGCGCCGGATGCCGTAGTCGGGGCAGCGGCAGAGGCTGCCCTGCGCTTCACATCCTGCTGGGTCGGCAGTAGGATCTCATAGCCGCCATCTTTCATCCAGTTGATGATAGAGGGGAAGTCGGTCGACCCGGCCGTGCCATCGTGGTGGGACGTCAAGTAGAAGATGCTGACGAAGAAGACAACCAACACGAGGACGCCGCGGAAACGATAGAGAGCAGAGCGGCGGTAAGACATTGCACTCAGGACCAGGAGAGCACAAATCTTCCCATTACGCTCGCTACTGCTGCACGTCGCCTCTGTTTGGGGAGGGCGAGGTCTTGTTTATCGGTTTTGTGTGTCTGCGCTGCTCTGCCTGTTCTGTCTGTCTTGGCAGAGGTGAGCAGAGTGGGAGCACAGCAGCGCCTCAGGCGAGTAAGTGTCGATCGTCCCGAGCAGACTAAATTACTGCAACCCGGCCAGGGGCGCCTCAGACAAATGGATGATGACGATGTTCAGGAGCGCGGGCGCGGGCGGATCAGGCGCTCAGATGCAGGAGTATAACGATGCGAACGAAAACAGGAAAAGGAAACAAGGGGGAAATGATTCTAATGAAACAAGAAAAGAGCGTCGCCGATGGCGGGGGGGAATGCGATGGGCGAGAGAGAGCGAGAGAAAAAGAGAGGAACAAGAGAGAGGGACAGATAGAGGTTGCAGGATACCTACAGTCAAGTCGAAACATGCGTGTCTTCTCCGGACCCTCGATTCATTCACTCAAACTAACTCTCTCCTTCACCCACCCACAGACCCATCCAACCATCCATCCATCCATTCATCCATCCGTCCACCCGTCCATCCATCTGTCAATTAATCAATCAGTCAACTAAGTCATCCAGTCATCCAGCTCTGGCGACTTGGTCCTGTCCGTCGACCGACCGACATGAGTGGCCAGGAGGCGCATGCAGTACGCACGTAAATAGGGCATGCAACATTGCTGTGCAATACCCAGTGAGCCAGTCTAGCAGACCTAGACTACGTAGTACCGCTAGCTGAAGTACCGGACGGAGTACGTATTCGTGCATCATTATGGAGCCTACGAAAGCCGGTGGTTGATTGCAATCAGGGTTGATGTTGGCCGGAACCCACTATTCAACCCGGGTCGGGACCCTGGAATCTGGGCCCTCAGGCCCTTTGCTGACCAGGACTGGCCGAGACTGGTCACAACCAACCCACGACTAAGCAAGGACTGACACGAGCCAGGGGTTACGCCAGGTGCGGGAGGTGGGGAGCTGGTGGGTGGCCTGGTGGCACGGTGGGTGGGATGGGCACACAAGAGACGGACGGAAGCTTTCTCCATTCAGCACCCGGCATCAGCGCCAGCAGCAAACGGCCGCGCAACACCGTCCACATCCCTCATGTTTCAGACTAATGACAACGGCGCCTGGAGGCCCGGCCACGCCCTAGACGACCTAGATTGCCGGCTGCTCAGCTACTACACATAGCTCACATCTAGACAAATACCCTGATAAATACCACGGTAGTCCGTCTACATGCTACTTGCTACCGCGGCTTACCGGTGCGTTCAGTCCCGTACACACTGTCACATCTGTGATAGAGCCAGGTTCCACAGGCACAAAAAGGCCGCGCAGAGCAGAGTGCAGCACGTGGGTGGATAATAGTATAGTACTACAGTATCTAGTCTAGCGGGCTACTCACGGTCAAAACATAGGTCAACGGCCACCACGGCCCAGCATGCTGCTGCACATGGTCCGCAGCCAGAGCCTACATCTTACGTAGACTAGTAGGCAAAGGTCAAGGCCGAGTCCCGTCCAGCTCACTGCACATTTCTTGCCGCTGGCCGGAGAGGCGTGGCATGGGCAGGGCAGCCTCAGCAGAGTAACGACATTGACTTCTACTTGCCCCTGCGCACTTACAATCCAACATATCAACACATACTGTACGTGATGATGATCGTCATCGGCCGGCACAGTCCGTAAATCACCCACTGTCACCAGCGACAACACGCTTCCAGCAGTGACGCATGCCGGTCCCCATAGTCTCCTCCTCCACGCTTGCTCGGTCTGCCCACCGTGTTCTTTCGGCCAGCACTATCGCGGCCGGGCTGTCCTCAATCTCGAAGCTGTGGACGTGCATAGTCAATTTCAGATGCGAAAAGACCCACGGGACACTCCCCAAGTCACCAATGTACTTGACGCTAGCCTGCCTCTTGCCATCTGTCGGTTGGAAGAGCCCTGCAACAAATTCCCGTGCAATCCGCCTCCTACTCGCCGTAGAGCCAGTCCCGAGAACGGGCAGTACATGGCTTGGGAGTTCCCACAGTCCGGCGAGAAGCCCTACAGCACACCAGGTTAGCTGGGCTGCTCCTGTCGGTTTCATGGCCAGCTTACCCTTTTCTGGACGTTTCTGGATCAAATAGCAGCCGTCACTAGTGCGCCTCACGGCACAGACGACAGTCTCTTCCTCTCGGATAGCCTTCTTCGAAATTTTGACGGGAAATCTCTTGGCATGAGAAATGACAACCTCAACAGCCCGAGACGAAAGTGGATGCTGATGATCGCGCTGACCTTTGCCCCCAGGTAGGCTTGGGGAGCGCGTTGGGGTTGGGGACGGTTTCTGAGTCCGCTCGGATCTCTTGGCTGGACGCCTGGGTCGGTCTTTGTCCTCCACAACAGGGTCCCCAGTGACATCCTCGAGAGCTTGGGCGCTCCAGTCGGAACAGATCCTGCAGATGTCTTCCATGTCCACCATTCCAGCAGTATCGTGAGGGTTGTCTGAGCCAAAGCCTTTCATGACTGCCACGGTCCTGCCCTCCTCGAAGGCTCGGCATGTGAAGTTGATGGGGCAAGCCACACACTGCAATATCCACGTTAGCAATCTCGAAGAAACGATCGGGGTTGGAACAAAGCCCTATCCCCCGCAAGTTCCAGAATGTGAAGTCCACTGAGAATATACACAAATCGCCCGTGTAAGAACGCACAAGGAGTGTCTGCCTCGTTGGATGCTTACATTTGGCTGGGGGCTACAAATGGTACTGCCTAGCTCCATCAGAGCCTGGCCCCATCGCCCCGGCACATCACTTGGTAAAGCCTTGCCCGTCTCCTTGTCAACCTCGGAATGCTCTGATGCATTGACCTCGACAAGAGCACGCGCGGCAGCCCATAGCAGGTCGATGACGGCCTTGTCAGACTTGACATTGCCTAGGATTCCCAACTGGCGGCTAAGCACGCGCAGGACATTGCCGTCAACCATACAATCCGCATTCCCAAAGGCGATGGCAGATATTGCGCCTGCGGTGTAACGGCCCACGCCGGGCATCTCGTCCTCGAGTTCCTTGGCGGTCTGAGGCAGTAGTCCGCGCCGCGTTGGATGTTGAACTACGGTCTTGGCCGCCTCGTGTATCCTCTTCGCACGGCTGTAGTCTATTCAACCACAGAGGTTAGTGCTCGCTAGAAGACCGCAGGTGCTCCCAACTCGAGACCGTGCCCATGGTTACATGAGTTCTCTCATCGTTTGAGAGGGATTTGTCGGGGGTGGGGTTTCAACAGGCAGCAGATTGGTCTCAGGCTTTACTTACACCCAAGCCCTCGCCATGCGGCCATGACCTCGTCCTCATGGGCCGCAGCTAGATGCACTATCGTCGGCCATTTTCTCATCCATCGCGTCCAGTAGTCTTTGACAACCGCAACCCTGGTCTGTTGAAGCATGATCTCCGAAATCCAAACTTCATACGCCCGTACGGAGAGTGCGTCGCGTGACTCGGCTGTATCGCCGTAAAGCTCGGGGTTGAATGGTTTTCGCCATGGCATCAGTCGCTGATCGCTGACGCTGTCGAACCAAGTCAAGAGGCCAGATCGGCCTCTCTGGCCAGTGTCTCCGACGAGGAGCAGCGGCCGGTGGTAAAGAGTTGAGTGCAGGCGCGTGGTGGAGGGGGATTGGCAAGCGTACGCCTGCGTCTTGTCGCCTTCGACGCCAAAGAGGCGTTCTTGCAAGCTGGAAGTGTACTTGAGCCCCAGAGCTGCTGACTTCGTGCCGGGCCTCGGTCGTTTGTCGACGTGTTGGAGGGGGCGAGACAGAGGCTCTTGTTGGGGTAACGCGTCGCTCAAAGCGCGTCTCTTCGGAATGGCGCGTCCTGGGACAGCAGCCTGGGTCTTGTGCGTCCCACCGTCGCCGGCCACTTCCTGGTCCGACGCCAACTGCGATCGGATGCGCTGAGCAGCAAGTAGTGAACTTTGCCGTCGGTTACCCATCGCTGGTATGTGGTCGCTGTTCTGGATGATGCGTTCGTTGTAGTGGGAGACTAGCCGTATTTTGTGACTAAATTAACAGTTAGTGCACCACATATTCTTTTTCACCTAGTCTAGAGGTTTAAGTTCAAGTCAATTTTGTGCATTGCACATTCAAATCTCACACATAATGATGAGTTGTTTTAATCATATAGAAGCTAACTTGATATAAAGCATTATTGGAACACGGAGGGGGATATCAGTGGAGGTAGACGGGGATCAAGTCAGGGAGACATGTCAGACTCTATGGCTAGAAATATCTCATAGAGGGTGCAACTCACCGCGTCTGCGACACAATATGCACGTATCACAGTTTCTTGATTGATGATTCCAGTATTACCAGAATGGTTTTGTGTGCATGACTGCTGGGACGACGGGGACGTGGACACGAGCCAGAATCAATAAGCCTACGCTGAGGAATCACATCATTCGATACAATGTTCTCTTGACAGCAGCCCGATCGAAAAAGAAATTCACCAGACAACAGCTACTCCAAGTCCGTCTTAAAATATCACCTCCACGCGCCACGCATCTTTTCAATAAATTTGATATAATAGTGTACTTTTGGCTCTGGATTCATTGTTCCGACATCTCCACCTCATGGCGACCTCCCTCAGCGACAACTTCTACCCGGCCGAACATCTGCTCCCGGCGATGCGAGAGGTGCAGAATGAATCCAGTCTGGAGTAAGCGGCACCCCCCTGGGGCTGTCTCTGTGAACATGATACGGGACGTGCCGGTGTCACAGCCTGGCTGGCACGACTCCCTCACTATTGCAGCTGCGGTCCCTAGCATGCCAGCTTTCCCCTTTGCTAACCGGCAAGGAATTTCTCGATCTTAAGTGTCTTCTGTTAAGGCCTGATGTAGTGACCGGCTGCGCGTTGTGAAAGTACGGCCCGTCTAGGGCGATTGGTCCAGGGTAGTGTGGACTTCCATCATAACCGCGTCGTCGTTTCGAGGGTTTTGGTTAGGTTGACATTTCATCCGGCAGTGATCAGTACTACTTCTCAGGGACTCTGTTGAGTAGGGGACAGGCCCTAGCCAGACTTCTACCCGGCTTTGCTGTTGTAAGGCGGGATGAGTACCAGTAAGCGGAGGAGGTGTGCCAAGTGCTCCTAAAGGAAGATTGTTGTTCTTTCCTGGCGCATCGTACGATCACTGAATTCGCGCTCGCTGCGTGACATGAATCTAAGATGGTCCACTCTCGGAGATTGGGGTACGAATACATATGATATGGCATGCACCAAATATTTTCTTTAGCCAGGGTCGGCTGAGCATGGAAGATAGTCGCCCTCTCCCTCCCGGCGGGTAGACCACTATGCTATAATTCCCTGCTTGTGACGCCGAAAGAAGGGTTCGCACATATCAGACCTCCCGCGACCTTCTCTAGCGTACAAGTGTGCAGAGCCTCATAAGAACCCATGGGTGGAGATCAGAACATCATGGACATTTCGCCAACCTATTTACATTCTTGATTATGGCGCCCGTCAGCAGCACTCGTTTTAAAACTCCATAGGGTGAAGAAGCATCATCATGACGTTCAAGCCACCGTTCACTCCTTCTTTTCGACCACTCCAGATTTCCCTAGCTTTACACCTCTGCCAAAGAGACTGCATCATTTTTCCACTGTGCGACGAGCTGGAATCCAAGCAGCCGCCGTAATTACCCAAACCGCCTAGACTTGTTTGATTATATCTCGCTGAGCCCTGCGACCTCGTCAATCGTTGTACTTTATGTACGTAGTCCGTCCATCTTCACATCGTCCAACAGATAGTCAGGACGGAATGAAAGCGCCACTTTTACCTGAGACCGATCGGTACGTCAGTGACCGTACTGACCCTCTGTCGTATTCTCGAGAAGACAGAGCTACGGCCCTGGACCGACCAAAGTGAACAACAAATGACAGTTAAAGATATTTTGCTTTCTGAGCTTCAGTTCCAGGAAGCAAGAAAACATTAAATTACAGCCAAGGTGGTTGGATGTCATCTGTGTCATTGGCAGATGAAGTGCTGTTAGGCTGGAGTGTACCTGGGAGGTGTTGGATGAATGTTGGCTACCAGGTGTGGAAGCTGTAATTAGGTGGGTTGATGAAGGATACGGTTATAAGCGTACCTTGCATGAACAAGCTGGGGCAGGCTGGGTTGTATATATGCGAAGAGGTTGAAGTCTAAATGTTCGTGGGCATGTAAATGGTCAACAAAGCTAATCTGACAAGAGATGTCCTTAGGCTCGACGATGTGGCCAGGATCAAGATGGCCATTTCATTCACTGACCACATACAACAACGAGGCATTTGGGGACACCAAAGCCGGCCCCACAATCAAAGTCCGTCACAGTGTTGATCGTTTTTTCCCTGAATCGACTGTTGGCATGGCGGCGCAACGCCGCGTGGCTTGAAGAGCTTGACATGCAATAGTGACCTTTTTGACAGAGCAAAACGGTTGTGGTTCGGAGGCACGCCCGTCCAAAGCCATCTTCGCAGACAGCAGCAGTGTGAATTCCTATTTAGGATTATTTTGGTACCTCTTAACCCATTATTCACGGGACAGACCACAGCGAAACCATCAACCAGGAAGCAGCTTCTCTCCGAACTACTACCCGAGTACAGCAGAACCAAGGACACACAACGAGAAACAAGCAAGAAGCACAGATCAAACCCTGCCGCATACATCGAGATCATGCCAAGTGCCAAGATTGGTTCATATGAAGTTGTTATCGAGAACAACATACTGGTGGACAAGTGGAGGGACATAGATACTAAAACAATCCCATGTCGTACATGTACACAGTTACATACTTAGTGACTTGGTCCGTACTTCGACCGGGCGAGTTGCTACACATTGCCCCTTTGTATCTGGAACCCCGCTGATTAATGGCAGGACTACACCCAGGGCGGGGGGGGGGGATTTGAGATTGGAAAGCATGGGAAGGATTATAATCCCTCAACAGAGATGGTTTCAGAATGTGAACTCAAACACAAAAAACTTCTACCAAGTCCTACTGTAACCAGTGAGATGGGCTTTCAAGTTGAGTCAATGAGTACCGGCTTTTGTTACTAGTGGAGTGCTAGATCTGGAGAGGAATAAGAGTTCTGAACCCGGGTATGAAATAATATGCTGGACCGCAAAAATTGGCAAAACGCAAAGTGGAAGCAGATATTGCAAAATGCAGTGTTCTTCGAGTGTATTGCTAGAAGTAAAATGTATTTCCGACGTCCGAATTGCGCGTCCGAAATGAACGACAGCATGGGGGAGAATCCTACTACCACTCTGGCGGCCAATCACCTGACGGCCTCACAATGACCGCCCAGGGTCCCTGACGGTTGTCGAGGACGAAACATGCCAGCCATACAACAGGAAAGCTGGTTCAGCTAGTTAGGCGCCTTTCTGGAGACAACAGGCACGGCCAACAAAATTCCACGATTTCCACAAGGCATTAAGCTGCGCCGCAGCGGGCGGTCTGTGGGAATCCTTCCGTGGGAGAATCCTTCTGCGAGACTCACTACCATCGTACATATTGCGAGTTGCCCCTTGTTCGATTCGACTGACCCCCACACCACCTTTACAGAACTCCATAATTCAGCCTCAAATACCCATTTAAGGGCCCACGGGTGCCTTGAAGAACTCATTGTATTGGTTGATAAACTTGTCTTCTTGTAGGAATATTGTGCCCCGGAATATTCTGACCAACCAGACCCCTGATGAGCCGAGGCGCGTCGTGAAGCAGACACACTGTGCACAAGGTGTGAGAATCACCGCACCCCAGGGCGCGGACCTCCTTTTTATCACGGCGGCTGCCGCTTAATTTTCAAACCTGACCTAGTGTCTTTCCTCCCTATCCCGGACCTTTCATCCGCGAGGCAGGTAAACACAAGATGAAGCGACTGCTTCTGCTATGCGGCGCTCTGCGTGCCTCTGCCACCAAGGGGAAGGATGAGCCTCCTCTGGTTGCCAGACAGGTTGATGGTGCCATCTCGGAGGGAACCTATTTCAGAAGGGGTTACCACTCATGTGAGTCCAAGTTTGGGGTGCCGACCAGCTCTATAGAGCATATTGTGCTAATCGGTGTTCGACATAGCCGCCGTCCTGAATGGAAGGGTTTACATTGACGGCGGCGAGGTCTCCTTCTCGAACAGCTCCGAGACCGGAGGCGTCGAGTATCAGTATTCTGATTCGCTCCTCTACATTGATATCACAACGGACTTTTCACCCAGCTCAGTGACGGTGGCGTCCGTAGCCAAACCCTCGGGGGTTTCCAACCTAATCCAAGGGGGTTTGTGGGTTGATCAAGACGCCGATGCGGTGTACACCGGCTTTGCGGGTTCCGCCTCAGCCTTTGGGGATGGAGCAGAGCAACCGCAAGGGCTGTGGTCCTTCCAACCCGGCTCCGATGGCACGAATGGAACTTGGACCAACTTGAACGACACCACCGATTCCTTTTTCGCGTCAGAAAAGCGGCCGTTCGGAGCCGCCGTTGCGAGTGGGAACGGCACCGCCTTCCTCCTCGGGGGCTTAGATGTTTTTGGATCGTATCACGTTCCCATCAGCGGGCTTCTCTCGTATGACTTCGATACACAGACCGTGACCAACACTAGTGTGTCCGCCTCCACCGATGGCTTCCTGCAGATGGGGTCGATCCAGTACGTCCCCAACTTTGGGTCCGCAGGGATACTGGTTGCCGCCGGGGGCAACCACGCGTACGTGACCAGCTCAGGAGAGTGGGCCAGCAACTGGCAGGCCTTCGACACAGTACAGGTGCTGGATATTGCGTCGGGCGAGTGGTATGACCAGGTGACGACCGGCAGTGTCCCTCCATTCCGGATGCAGTACTGCATGGCCGGGGCGGCATCGTCGAACCGCACCTACGAGATCCTGGTCTATGCGGGCTGGAACAACACGCTGGGTGAGCGAGCCGTTTCGTACGATGCTGCGTATGTGCTGTCGCTGCCATCTTTCAACTGGTTCAAGGCCGACTACGAGGCAGCGAACCCACGGCACGCCCTGACGTGCGAGCACATCGGTGGTGGGCAGGTGCTGACCATCGGTGGGCTGGACACGTCCCAGAACGACGCGGCTAACCAGTACCGAGGCGTCTTCCACACCAAGGACGACTTCCCTCAGGGCCTGGGTGTCTTCGACCTCAGCAGCTTGTCGTTCGCAACCAGCTTTGAGGCCAATAGGACGACGTACGAATATGCAACCGCACTGCGCACCTATTATCAGACCCGCGACCGCGTGTCAAGCTCCATGGGCGACGCGCTGCAGGCCGTCTTCTCGGTCGAGAACTTCACGAGCTCCGCCACCGCGGTCTCGGGCTCCTCGTCAGGCTCTGCCGGCACTTCGGGCGGCTCAACATCGTCATCCTCTGGAGGAGACTCCGGCTCTGGAACGACATCCAGCTCAAACACTGGTACGAGTCGCACGGGAGCCATCGCGGGCGGCGTGATTGGGGGTATTGCCGGCGTCGCCCTCGTCGGTGCAGCGGTGTTCTACTTCTTGCGCCGCCGCCGAGAGGGTCAGGACTATCAAGGGAAAGGGGTTGTCAGTGTCAATGATGGGAAGACATACCAGCTCTCGGACGGGTCGGAGCCATTCGTGCAGCGCTACCAGGTGGCCGGCGACCCTGAGGCTGCTGAAGTACCGGGCAGCAAGCCACCGGGGTATAATCTAGGCGGGCGAGCAGAGTTAGCTTAAGCCTGACCCTATATGTGCTCTTAAATATTTAATAAATTGTATAAAATATTTTCGAATTTTATAACATTTATAAATATTTTATATTAAATCAGAATAATAATATTTCATAACTCAAATCTAATTATAATTATTCTAAGCATTATTGTATCATATCAGTGTTAAGTGTTTGATAATAATTAAACTGTTTAAATTGTAATTAGTCCAATTTGATAGGAAATTTTTCGGCATCATAGCAGAGCTTCAAAGACTATTGACCAGAATCTGACGGGGGACACTGAGCAGTCTTTCCAAAGAAGATCCCGCCGAGATGGACATTTAACGAGCTCTCATCGTTGGAGTTCTTGTCGACTCTGTTCATGGAATTCGCGCAGTCATCAATCTTGTTCACATCAATCCTAATCGTGTTAATGTCACCCCAGACATTCTTGCTAAATGTGCCCCGACTAACACCTTCATCCCATGAGCGAGGCAGTTATTTGCGAGGGCGTATGCCGGACGCACCTCTGGTGATGACGGCCATCCTGGACTCCTCTGACGAGGCCGGCTCGAGGCTGTCTCGAGTTGTGTTAACTGTATTAAGTTTGACTGTTAAGACCAAGTTTGTGAAGGGAGATGTTGACGTCGAGGATCACGAATCTCGACAATCTGATGCTTGCATTCTTCATCATAACAACGGAACGATTAACTGCCTAGAAGAAAAAAATCAAAAAAATCAAAAAAAATCATATCCAACCCATTGCAAGCCTCGTTTCGGTATGCAGATTCATTGGGAATTACCCATGCGGCTTTCGCTGGTGAGTTGAGTGGGCATATAGACCTTTTGCTTCGAATATCCTAGGTCTGAAAAATACATTTACAGCCCCTCTCTAACAGTGCATCATCGCGAATTGGTTCAAGGACGAGAGGGACAACGACGGAGTGACTCGCTAGCTTTGAGGCATCTGGGATCGTATCGTAGCGGCATCTGGAGATGCGCACTGCGGTGTGACGGCGTGGCTGAAGTTTGCATAGCACAGAAGCCTTTGAAATTGATGTCTTTCAGGTGTGATGTCAGCCTGCATTGCCTATCAAATCATCTTGTTTGTCAAACACAACCCAGTCATCTATGGACTACATATTGTAGACGTCGCTCCATTACTGAACGTCAGTTATAGCAATTTCTTGACCACTCGATGACCTTTGTGCGCACCTTGAAAACCAAACTACGAGCACTCGAGGCGCAGGTTTCAACCACAGCAAAGCATCAATGCAATTACTAGCATAAGAGCCTTTCAATATGGCACGTGGACGTTCTTTTCACTACAATTCGCGGTCTAGGTCCCATTCAGGGCAATGTTCACGCAGCCACAGCGAGTCTGAACGCGCACGTCAGGCAGTTGCAGCTGCGGATCTCGAACTTCGAAATGATCACCAAGAGAGTCACCCTACGTATGACACGCAACTTCTGTTCTCACAATTCACCACTTTCCCTGTCTTTGAGGCCTTGAAATACCATGTGGACGAGGAGACAGTGATCGACAGTCACCGTATTCAAGTGCAAGGGGATCACCTTTTTTCTCACATGCAATTTGACCGATCCGAAAACGCCAATGCGTCTTTGAAGATTCTTCATGTTGTTGCCAACTCAGACTTCCAAGACATCACCAAATCTCTAGCAGATTCCTTAAACATGAACGTTGCGCTTCTGGATCGCACTTTGGCTGAGAAGGTGGCTCGAGAGCCTTGTGCTGTACGCGCAGGAAATATCGACGGCTACAGCACCGGTTGCCTCGATCTGAAGATCCTGAAGGCAGTTTGGTCACATCACCAGCCTTCTCATTCAACAAGAGCGATACTATTATACCAAGATGACCAGGTACTGCCACGGCTTGAGGAGTGGGATGTTCAAGGCCTCGAACAGCCACTGTTCTTCGAGTCTTTCATGGCTGCCACGGCTGCGAAAAGTGTGCAACGATTGCTTGATAACATTTCAGAGAAATCTGAGATACCAGGAGAGGACTTCTGGACCCGGATAGTGCATGGAGCACTTGGAGACTACAACTTGGAGGAGAGACTTCCACCTCCGGGACCCAGGGTTTTCCCTAGGGTAGCTCCTGGCCGCAGCACGATCCCCCGAATGTGGAATCGAAGACCTATTCAAGAGCGGGAGATAGCTCTGAAGTCCAAAATTGACCGTGTCAACACGCTCGGCCCTCTTTTCGCAGAGTTCGAAGGTCTGCGAGTGGTACTGAGAAGGCTTGAGATGGTCGTACGCGAGCTCCAGACGAAATCGACAACGGCGACGACCGAACAGTCTCCGAGCTCAAACACAATACGCACTATGACTGGGACACTTCTTGGGGATTTGAGAGAGATCTTCGCCCAACTTGACTGGCTCGAGCGCTTGACTCGAGACGAAATCTCAAGGGTGAGAAGAGAAGATCCATTCAGACTCGTGGAATGCAAATGCTGACTAAATACCAAATGACTATCAGTGTGATTCATGGGTGCAGCATGCTAATGCACTCACGAACATCGCCCTTGCAGAGGCAGCAAAGGAAGACTCCTCTTCTATGAAAGTCATTGCTATTATGACAATGGTACGTCTTTAGCGCCAGACCCCTACCCGTTTTGCTTCACTATGTTGCTTTTTCGCCTGACGCACAAGGACAAAACCTAATATAGGCCTCCTTGCTTGTAATTCGTGCTACATTCTCTATGCCCGCCTAGCAAACCACTGATTCAAAAACCTCGGATAGACCTTCCTTCCGGCTACTTTTTTCGCTGCGCTTTTTGCTGTCCCGAGTCTTCATTGGAATGCAGATGCCGTCATAGGCTCCAACTTCTGGGTGTATTGGGCATTGTCGATTCCCAGCACAGTCGTGGTTCTCGCCGTCTGGGCTTTGCTCACTATGACACAGCTTTTGACGCGCCTTAAATGGTTCTTTTTGGACCTCATCGAGACGGTCAAGTATTGGTACCGGCGTTCTCTTCTACGGAAGCCTAAGTCTTCCAACTCGCGGCCAACACGAAGCACAACTAGGCGCTCGGACCGGAGATCTACCTCTTCGTCCCAAGGAGAGGTGTATGGTCCGTCGTCACCGACTCCGGTCTAAGAGCGGCCATGCTGGGCCCATATCATGCGGCGGAATGGTCAGATCAAGCGGGCAGAAGCTACTAGGCGCACATAAGTGCAGATCATTTCCAGAACGTGTATGAGTACATATCAATATCTGTAAAAAAAACCTACAACTTATCACACAACCTCGTTCCTCTGCTTTAAACAGCAAAATAAATTAAAAATATCTATTTAGCACTTTAAAATACAAACTTAAATAAAACTTAATATTTAATATAATATTTAAAAAATATAAATTAATTAAATATTATATTAAATAATAGTTATATATTATAATTAATAATTTTATAACTTTTTAATTTTTAATTTTATTTATTTTTAATTAAACTTAAAGTACTTAAAAGGTATATAAATACTTTTTATAATAATTATTTTATATTATAAATTTACTAAAATTAACTTATATAAATAATAAATTAAAATTATAAAAATAGTTTTTTAAAAAATAATATATATAAAAATATAAATATATTTTATAAAGCTTATTAAAAAAATAATTATTTAATATTAATAAATAACTTTATTTTAATAATTTTTTTTAATAGTTTTTAATTATATTAATATATTAATTTATAAATATTTTATTTTATTATAAAAAGTAGTAATAACTTTTTTAATATTAATATAATTATTTTTAATTATTTATTTAGCTTTTTAGTTTTTATTTTTTAATTATTAAATAATATTAGCTTTAAAGCTATAAAAGCTTTGAAAATAGTAAATAGTATTATAATTAAATAATAAAAAATAAATTAATTTTTTTAAGCTTATTTTAAAAAAATTACTTTTATATTATAAAAAATATAAAGTAAATATAATATAAAAACTATTTTAATTATTAATTATTAATAAAAATAAATATATATATATTTTTAAATTAGTTTATTAGTTTATAAAATAATTTAAATTATTTTTAATAAATACTTTTATTAATTTTAAATATTTTATAAATATTTTAAAATTATTTATTTAAAACTATTTTTTAATATTTAATTTATATTTATTTTTATAGCTATTATAATATAAATAGCTATTTTTTAAATATTATATATTATAAAGAAATTTATAATTTAATATTTAGTTTTAAATTATAAAATTATTTATTTATTATAAATAAATAAAATAATATTAATAATAATAAAAATTATAATTTTTTTATTATTAATATTAAATAATTTATATAAATATATTTATAAATTCTATTATTTAAAATATTTATATTTATTTAAAAATAATTTATATTATATTATTTTTAAATAAGCTTATAATATAATTTTTAAATTTATTTTTATTATTATAAAATAAAGCTTTTATTTTAGTTTTAAATTTAACTTAAATAATAAAACTAATATTTTTTTTTAAAATAATATATTAGTTTTATTATAAAAGTAAGTTAAAAAATATTACTTTTTATTTATTTTTATTTTAAAATTAATATTTATAAAAACTTTAATTTTATTAAATTAATTTTTAATTATTAAAAAAGCTAATTATTTAAATAATTTATTTTATATTTTATTAAAAATAAATAAAAATTTTATATTTTTATTTTAATATATTTATTAAAATTTTAAATTAATATTTATTAACTTTTCTAATAATTTATAAAATAATATATATATAATTATTATTTATAATAGCTTTAAATATAAATAATTTTTAATTATATTATATTTTTTAAAAATAAATAAAAAAAATAAATATATTAATTAATATAAATAAATAAAGATTTTATTTTATATTATTTAATATATATTTAAATAAATAAAGCTTTATTTTAAATACTTTTTAATAAATAGTTAATATATTTAATAATTAGTTTTTATAAAATATTAATTAAATTTTTTTTTTATAAACTATTTTATATTTACTTTTTAATATATATTTTTATTTTTAAAAAATAAAAGTTAATAATTAATTAATTTTATTAATTAATAAATTAAATATTTAAATTTTTATTTTAAATTTTTTACTATATTTATAAAATTTAAATATTTTAAATAATATAATATAATTTTATAATTTTTTTATTAAATTAATATTAATTAATTTATAAATAATAATAATTTTTTTTATATTTTTTATTTTAAAAAGTTTTATTTAAAATAAAAATTAATAAATAATAATAAAATTAATTAAATTATAAAGTTTTAATAAGTTTTTAAATATTAAAAAACTTTTTATTTTTAAATAATTTAATTTATTATTAACTTTTATTTAAATTATAAATTTTAAATATTTTATAATATTTTTATAAAATAAAAATAAATATTTTTTAAATTTAATAATTATATTAAAAATTTTATAATTTATATAAAAGTAAAAATTATTTTTTAAATTTATTTTATTTTATAATAAATATATTATATAGTTTTTTTAAAAAATATTTTATAATAAATATATTATATAGTTTTTTTAAAAATAATTTAATAATTTTTTTTATAAAACTTTTATAAAAAAGTTATTAATAATTTATTAAACTTTATTTTAAAATTATTTTATTATTTTTATTTATTATATTATAATATAGCTTTTTAAATTTAAATTTAAATTTTTATAAATTTAATATAAAAAATTAATTTAAAATTTTTTTATTAATATATTTTAAATAAATATATTATTATATTAATTAATTATATTTATTATTATTATAATATATTTTTATAATTATAATTAATATATATATAAATAATTATTTTTTTAAAAAAGTAAAATATAAAATTTATATAATATTTAATATTATATTAAAAAGTTATAAAGAATTTTATTTTAAATTAAGTTAAAGTTTTTTTTTAAATAAATATTAATAAAAAAAAAGTATAATATTATATAATTTATTAATAAAATATTTTAAAAGCTTATTTTTTATAATACTATATAGTATAATATTAAATAAATTCTTTTTAATAATAAAGATTATTTTAATTAATATAAAAGTAATTAAATATTTATACTTTTTATAAATAAATAACTTTACTTTATAATTTAATAAGTAGATTTAATAAAAAAGCTATTTAACTAATAAATATAATATTTGTTATAACTTTAAAAATTAAATAAAACTTAAAACACTTATTTTTAATAAATTTAAAAATAGAAAAATAATTAACTAATTAATTATAAATAGCTTTAAACTTTTAATACTTAAAATAATATATAATATAACTGCTATTATATAACTTAAGTTACTAATTTAATATAATATATAAATTAAAGCTTTTTAAAATAGAAAATAGTTATAATATTAAGCTTATTAATAAGTAATTAATTAAATATTACTATAATAAATATAGTAGTATTTAAAAGTTTTTAAAAAGTATTTTTAAAGTAATATAATTATTATAAAACTTATTATAATATTATTTAATAATTTAATTTTATTTAAATAGTAAGTTTTTAATATTAATAATATAAAAGTATAATATAAAAAGGAGATATAAAAGATTTATAATTTATAAATATATTAAATAATACTAATAGCTAAAAATATATTTTTATAAAAAAAACTTTTTAATATAAAGAATATAATAATATTATAATTATTATTAATTAAAAACTATTATAAATTAATAAACTTTAATTATTAATATAAAAAAGTATAAATTATAACTTTAAGTTTAATTTTATAAATAAAATAATTTAATTTTATATTATATATTAAATAAAAATAAATATTATTTAATATTATTTTAATTTAAGTTAAATAAATATATTATTATAATTTATATTTAAAATATAAATTTTAATATAAGTTTTTATTATATATTTTAAATATATTATTATAAAAGTAAATATTATAATAGCTTTAAGTTTTATAAAATATTTTTATTTAATTTATTAATAATTTTCTTTAAAAATAATATTTTAAAAATTAAAAAACTTTTTAAAGTTTTTTTTAAATTATAAGCTTTTTATATATTAATTTTTTATATATAATAATAATAAATAAATATTAATTTTTAATTATATTTATTAAATATATTAAAAAGATTTAATATTTTTATAAATTTACTTTATATAGCTTATTTTTTTAACTTTTCTTTATTATATAATAAAGCTTTTTAAAATATTTTTCCTTTTTAGTATATATATAAAACTTTACTTTATATAAAATAATTTAAATTTATAATAAACTTTATAAATAAAATATAAAATTTTAAAATATATATTAATTATTATTAAAATAATTAGAGTTTTATATTACTAGCTATTAATATAATATAAGATTTACTTTTATATAAAGTATTTAATAAGCTAAACTTTATTAATAAAATACTTTATTAAAATTTATTATTAAAATATATAAAAAGTATAAAAAGTAAAAAGTATTATATATTTTATTTTAAATTTATAACTAAATTAAATTTATTTTAAAATAAAAAAAAAGAATTTAAATTTAAAAAGATTTTTAATATTAAATTTTAAAGATATATTTATTAAATTAAAATAATTTTATAATACAAACTTTAAAAAAAAAGTAATTAAAGTAATAAATTATATATAAATATATAGTAATAGAAAATAAAAAAGAAAAAAAAACTTTAGTAAAGCTTTTAAGGCTATAGCTATAAAGTAAGCAAGCTTTATTAATAAAAGGTTTTTATAAAAACTTACTTAAAGGCTTATAGAAATTAACTACTTTAACTATAGCTATTAGCCTTAACTATATTTAAAAATAAAATAGCTATATAAAAGAGTAAAAATAAAAGTAAATAACTAATAATATATAATTATATATTAAAGTAAGAAAGCTTTTAATATAGCTATATAGCTAAAAAATATTTATTAATTATTTAAAAAGAAATTTAAAAATAAAGGTTTTATATTTAATTTTTAGTTTAATTAATTTAATATAATTACTTTCTTTTAAGTTTCTTTAAAAAAGGGAGAGAGCGATAAAAAGATATATATAAAAGTAAAATGCAGTTAATAAGTAATTGCTTAAATATTTTCCATACAGCTTTTTAAGTCTTTATTTACTTTTAAATTTATAGCTTTAAAAGCTTTTACGTTAATTAAAACTATAAAAATAAATACTTTATTTTTAACTTTATTATATATAATAAACTAGTTTAATTAATACTAGTATTTAAAATTATATATATATTTTTAAAAAATAATATTTTATATTAAATATTTTTAATTATTAATTTTAATATATGTATATATATATATTAATAAAAGATTTATTAGCTTATTAGTACTATATAGCTTTAATATTTCTTTATATATTAGTATAGTTAATTCTTTATATTAATAATAGAATATTATTAAGTTTAATTTTATTAATATAAAATAAAATAAATAATATTTAAGTTTATTTTTTACTTTTTTATAATAATTTTATAATTATATTAAACTGTACTCCTTTTTTTTAATATATTAAATATAAATAAAACTAAAGCTACCTTACTAGCTTAATTAATTACTATTAAAAGTTTTTTTTAAAAATACTTTATTTAATACTATTTATTATTATTACTACTATTATTATTAAAATTATTTTAATTAAAAAATACTTTAATATAATTATATTTATTTTTTTAAATTTTTTAAATATTAGTTTTAGTAATAGCTAATTATTATTATAATTTTTTTTTTTTACTTTAATACTTTTTATTAGTAAATTTTTAAAGTAATATTTTATATTATTATATTTATTATTAAGTTTATTATTAAGTTTATTAATTTATTATTTATAATTTTAAAATATATGTTAAGCTTTTTTATTTATTTAAAGATTTAGTAATAATAAATAATTAAACTATAGTTAAATATAGTTACTAATAAATATAGCTTAATAAGCTATTAATTTATTTTATAAAGTTTTAAATAATAATTTTAAATTTTAAAATATAAAATAATTATTTAATATTTATACTTTTTAAAAATAATAATAATAATAATAATTATTATTATTATTAATAGTTTTATTTTTTATTATAAATATATTAATATAATATAATATAATTATTAAAATATAATTATTAAAATTAAAAGTTTTATTATTTATATATATATTAAAATAATATTAAAAAAAACTTATATTTATTAATTAATATAAAGTATTATTTAAATATAAAAAGTTAAACTTATTAAAATAAAAATATATTAAATATATTTATTATTAATTTAAACTTTTTATTATTATTATATATTTCTTTTATAAAATTAATTAAATTTAAAAAAATAAGTAATTAAAATTATATTATAAGAGAAATTTAAATAAAAAGTAGTTATTTTTAAAATTTTAATTAAAATTAAATTATTACTATTTTTTATTTAAAAAAAAATTTTAATATTTATAAAGTTTAAAATAAACAATAACTTATATAAAAAATTATTAATTAATTATATTTTATTTCTTTTATATATATTATTAATTATTTATTTAATAAATATTAATTTATATTTAATATAATATAATATTAAATTAAATTTAAAAAAAATTAAAAATTATATTATTTTATAATTTAATTATAAATATAATATTTTTTATTATTATTATACTTAAGTATAATATATATATATATATATAAAAAGTAATAATATTTATTTTTTAAACTTAAATTAACTTTATAATATTAAAAATAAAAATATAAAATATAACTTTAAAAAAGCTATTTTAAATAATATATAATTTATAATAAAAGCTTTTATAATCTTTAAATAATAAAATTAATTTTAAAATTATTATTATTATAATTTTAAATATTAACTTATTATTAAATAATTTTAATAAAACTATAATAAAAATATTAATAATATTAATAATATTAAATATTTTTATTTTTTTAAGGTTATATTAAAAATATTTTTAAAATAATATATAATAAATATTATTACTTTAAATATAATTATATATTAAATAATTAAATAATTTTAATATTAATTATAAAATATAAAAGCTTAAAAAATATATAAAGTATTTTTAAATTTATTATTTAAATTAAATAAGCTAAAAATAATACTTTAAATATATATAATTTATTTTTATTAAATATATATTTATAAAAATAATTATTATAAACTTTATTTAAAAGCTTTTAAATATACTTTTAAAAATTTTTTTATAAATATTATTAAATAAAGTAATTATTAATTAGTTATTAATAATTACTAATAAATTTATTAAGAAAATATTATTTATATTAAAATATATAATTTATACTTTAAAAACTTAAATTAAAATTATATTTAAAATATTTTTAATTTTAAATTAAATAATTTTAAAAAATATTATTTATAATTATAATTATTAATTTATTTTAAACTTTTAATAAAAATTATAATTAAATTTAAGCTTAATAAAGGTAATAAAATATACTTTTATTTATATAATAAGTATTATTTACTTATTAAATTACTTTATAAATATTTATTATAATATTATAAGTTATAATAAAGTAAATATAAAATTAGTTTTTTAATTTATAAATTTAACTTTTTTAAAAAATTATAAATGTATTTAATAGTATTTATATTATATTAATTTTTAATATTATAAAAAAAACTGTTTTATTAAAAATTTTAATATATAATAGCTTATTATATAAGTAAAAGCTATATTAAAAGCTAATTTAAATATTTAATTAAATTTATTTAATATATAAAGTTACAGCTAAATAATATATAAAAGATTATTTATACTTTTAAATAGTATTATAAAAAATAAATAAAACCTCTTTATTAATTTTTTTTAGTAATATTATAAATTAGCTTTAAAAAAAGCTATATTAAATATTATATATTAAAAGATTATTATACTATTTAAATATCTTTATAAGTATTTTTTTTAAAAAAAAGCTAATAAAAAATATATTATTACTAAACTTAGCGCTATAATATCTGCTAACTACTGCACTGTATATTTATAAGGGTTTTTAATCAACTTAATTAGCTACATAGTAGGCAACCCCTAAGGGTTATTTAATTATATAACCCAGCATATAACTTATAATACATACTAACTACACTAAGCGCAGCTTAAGGGTAGCTTTTTTATATAAATAACTAAAATAAACAAAACCAACAAATATTCCCTCTATTTTCCTCCTTATTCTTTCCTAAAAGTAAATAAATAAGTAATTTTAAATATAATATAAGCATAGCGTATAAGCAGAAAATACACTTCTTTTTATCTACCCATTTCTATATATATAAATATTGCTACTTACTAACTACTATACTATATATTTATAAAAGTTTTAAATTAACTTAATTAGCTGTATAGCAAGCAATTTTTAAAAGTTATTTAATTATATTATCTAGTATATAACTTTTATAATATATACTAACTGCGCTAAGTGCAGCTTAAAAATAGCTTAGTTTTACTAATTAAGTTTAATTAATTAAAAATAAATATAGTTAGTAAAATAATATACTTACTATTAAAGTATAAAGATAGTATTAAAATGGTTTTTAAAATAGTACTAAATTATTAAGCCTTTTTATTAGCCTAAAATCTTATATTTTTAAAAAAGGTATTAATAGCTATAATAGTTTTAATAGTGCTTTTATAAAAGCTGTATTTAAAATAATTCTAAAATAGTATACTTAAAGCAATAATATAGTATTATATAATAGCAATTACTATTTAATATATAAAAGTTTCTTTTAATATTATATATAAAAAAGCCTTTAGCTTATATAAATAAAATATAAAAAGTACTTTTATTTAAATATTTATATAAGTAAAAAAAGCTATTAGTTTTAATAATAAAAATAATAACCTTTATATTACTTTTATTTATTTTAAATATTAATAAAGTTATTAATATATAATTAATTAAAAATATAATATATTTTTAGATAATATATAAATAATTAAAGTTTTAAAAGCTAATATAATTATTAAGCTAAATAAACTTACTTATTTAAAAAAAAGCTATAAAAGCTAATATAAATATAGTATTAAAGTTAAGTTTTATATTTAATACTTTATTTACTATAATATAATAAATAAGTATTTACTATAAAAGCTTTAACTTTATTAGTTTATATTTATTTTTTAAGACTTTTAAAAAAAAGTTTACTATTTTTTAAAATAAAAACCAAATATAATTATTTCTAAAAACTTTTATAAATATATTAAAATTAATATATTAAAAATAAATTTTAATAAATTACTTTATAATTATTAAATACTTAATATATTTAATAAAGTATTTACTAAATATTAAAATAATAATAAAAACTAAAAAAGTAGTTATTATTATAAAAAAAGAGTCATTAATTTAAAATAGCTAATAACTTTTTAAATATAAATAAATATTAATATTTATAATAATTACAGCTAATTCCTAGCTAATAAACCTAATAAGCAGGTTTATATTTAAAAAATATTTAAAATAGTAATATTTTAAGCAATATATAATAATAATAGATTAAAAGCTTTACAGCTATTTTAAGTAAATATTTAGATTAACTACTAAAAAGCTATTTTAAACTAATACTATTTATTAGTAATAAGTATGATCTATATAGTTTATCTTTTTAGCTGGAGCAATAGGAGCATTACTTTTAGCGGCTTACTTAAAGCATTACTTACCTAAAATAACAAAAGCATTAAATTATTTAAATTATCTAAAATAAAGCATTACTTTAGTTATTTTAATTATCCTTTTACTTTATTATATAACCTGCTTTTATTATATAGCAAATCTTTTTAAGCCTACCCTACTAGCTTATAAGGTTTATTTATACTTTTAAGGGATTAATAATACTCCCTTAGTTTTATTCCTGTTATATTTATAATATTATTCCCCTTTTTTATTACTTCTTTATTTTTAAAAAATCTAAATAAGTTTTTTTTTTTCCTATTTCCTTTTATATATTTGTTATATTTATTCTGCTAATAATTATACTATTATATATAAAAAAACCATATTTTAAGAAATTGGATTAATATAATTAACTATTTACATTTATTAAGTTATTAGGTTTTAAAGTTATACTTTATTTATTTTATTTTATAAAAGGGTAGTTTTATTAAATAATAAAAAGTATTTCCTATTATTTTGCTTATATTAAGTGAGGTAAGAGGTATAATAGCTTTAGGATACTAATAAGTGCTTATAAGTTTTAGTTTTCTTTATTTTTTTATTTTCTTTTTTTTTTTTTTTTTTTTCTTTTAACTATTTTTTTAATATTTTAGGTTATTATAAAAAAAAAAAAGTTATATTTTTAAAAGCTTAAAGCCTAAGAGGCCTTATATAAGGTTTATTATTAAGCGAGTAAGGTAATAGCCTGTTTAGATTATTTATATTATTAAAAGAAGTTTTTAGTTTATTATAAAGCTAATTTAGTAAATAAAGGTTTAACTACTTTAAATATATCTAAAAAAGCTAATTATACTAAAGCTATTAATTAAATTATAATTAAAAAGTTTAAAGCTATTTTTAATATTTAATAAAATAAGGGTTTTAGTATTATAAATTAGAGTTTTATAATAAAGTTTACTAATATAAATTTTTTTAATTAGTTATTTAATAATATACTTAAAGTACTTTTTAATAGTTTACTAAGTTTTAAATAAGTTTCTATAAATTATTTTTATTACTATAATTCTCTTACTTAATTAAATATTTTATTATTTTCCTATATATTTAATAATTTAAAATACATTTTACTTTATATTTTAATTTATAGTTATTAAGCTTAACGCTAATAGCTAATATTATATTAGCTAATATAGATTTTAATATAAAAATATAGAAAATTAAGTAAATTCTTATTCCTTTTAATAATACAAGTTTATAATTTATTTTTAATATTCTTTTTTTAACTTTAAATAATTTAATCTTTTTAAAGTTAAGTTTATTATTAAATTGCTTAATTTTAATTTATTTTTTATAAAATAGGTAAACTATATCTTTCCTTTTAAAGGTTAATCCCTTTAACTTTTATTAATTTACCTATTTTACTATATATTTTTAAATAAATTTTAAGTTTACTATAATTTTTTTATAAATATTTTTAATTTATTCTATATAATTAATAGCCTATAATACTTTTATATTAAAAATTAAGTATTAATAAATATTTAAATTAAATTTATAATTAATATAAAATAATAAAATATTAATAGTATATATATTTATACTATTATATACAAATTATACTAATAATAGTAATAATACCTAATTATTCTACTAATAATTAATATAATAGCATATATATTATTCCAATATTTAATTAAATTATTTTATTTACTTATTTATTTATAAATATACTATTATTAAAAATTTATACTTAGCTTTTAATTATTTTATTAAAAAAAATTAAAAATTTAATATAAATAGTTTATTTTAATTAAATATAATTTTATTTAATAGCCTATATTAGCTAATAATTATTTTAAAAAATATATAAGTAAATTCTTTTATTATACTAGCTTTCTTATAAGGTATAAAGTATATATACTTTATAAATCTATTTATTATAATTAAAATATTATTATAGCTAACTCCTATTATTAGTTTTTTAAATAAAGGAAGCTTAATAATAAAGTTTAAGCTAATTAATTTCTATAATTTATTTAACATTAGTAGTAATTATAATAGCCTATATAGCTTATATTTTGCAGGCTTGCTTTTATTATAAAAGTTGCATTTATTAATAACCTAAGCTATTTTTTATCTTATATTAAGAAAATCCCAATATTATTTTAGCCTTAAGTATATAGTTTAAATACCCTAATAGCTATATACTAATACTTTATAAAGTTTTTTAATAACTTCTTTCTAAAAAGCTATTAAAAGGTAATATTTTCCTTTATAAAACAGGGTTCTATTTATATCTTATAGCTACTTCTTTTTATTACTTAAAATATTTTTATAGCTTTATTTTACCTAATTAAGTTAATTTATAGTAAACTGCACTTAATAGGCTGCTGTAATTTATTGCTTTAATAGGTTATTTTTTTAGTTAATTTATAGCAAACCGCCCTTTTAAGCACTTTATACCTAAACTTTTGTTTAGGTTTTTGTAAAGTATTATATAGGTTTTAAATAAAACTTTTTATTAATAGTTTAACTATTTATTAAAAATATTTACTTTTCTATTTTTAAATCCCTTTTAATATATAATTTTGGTATTAAACTATAAAAGGTATTTTAATTATTAAATTTATTACTTATTAAATTCCTTAATAGTTATAAAGTATACTAGGTTTTTATAGTTTATAAATATTTATACTTAGTATTTTACTTTAATTAAATAGTATTTCTATTTTTTAAATACTTTAATAATTACTATTAATTCCTTATTATATATTAAATAGTTTAATTTAAGTTTATTAAGTTTTTATAAAAAAAATATAATAGGGTAAAATTATTTTTATTTATTATATTATCCTAATTCTCCTTTAATAGCAAAGTTTAAAGCATTAATACTTATTTTATAAACCTTTTTAAGGTTTGCTTTTATAAATATAGGTTTTAAGAAAACTTATTTCTTAATTTTATTAAATACGTTTTATTCCTCTTTTCCCTATTTAAAAGGTTAATCCTTTTTAATAAAGTTAATTAATAATATAAATAACTCTCTATAATTCTTAATATATTATTAATAAAAGTTAATATAACCTTAAAAGCCTCTAATTTCTTTAATATTAATTAGGGTTAGCTAATCCTTAATTACTGCAATTTTAAAAGCTTATATTCTAATTTCTTTTAATTAGATTATATATTTAAGAAAATTAACTTTTTATATATAAAAATAACTTTTTTTTAGTTTTACTAAAAGTTTAGCATTTTAAAAAATCTAAAAAACTTAATATACATACTACTTATATTATTTAAGCATTTTTAAAAAAATTAAAATATTATTTAAATAAACTACTATAAAGTAATTAAAGTATTCCTATAAAATATTATTAATTATTACCTAAAAAAAAGCAGGCATATTAGTAAAGCTAAAAGGTATAACTAAATATTTAAAATAACTATACCTTATTCTAAAAGCAGTTTTCTATTCTTTTTTATATTTTATTTTAATAAGGTTATAAACACTTTTAAAATTTAATACTATAAACTATTATACTTTTTAAAGTTTATTATATAATTTCTTAATAAACAAAAAAAAATACTAATTTTTAATTATAATTTTATTAAACTATTAATAATCTATATAAAAATATAGCTTTCTATTTTTTTTAGATATAAAAAAAATAAAATAGCTTATAAATAATATAAATAGTTAAATATATCCCTTTTTTAAATTATTATTAAAGTATTTTTATAATACTTTAAGCTATTCTTTATTAAGGTTATAAATTTTATAAAACTTAAAGTAACTTTTTTTTTTTTAAAAGTATTTTATAATTTTATTAATTATATTTAAATAGTTTAGTATTAAATATTATTTAAAATAACTTTAAATATTTCTAATATTCTTTTAAAATCTATTTTAGGTTATTTATCTTTTTCTATTATTATATAAAATAAATAAACTTTTTAAATAGCAGCTATACTATTTTATAATGTACTAAATATTATTATTTTTATATTTATTATAAAATTCCTTTTAAAAATATAACTATAATTTTTAGGATTTTTAGTAAATAGTATACTTATTTAAATATTATTTGGATTTTCTATATCTGCTACTATATTATTTAAGCTAGCTACTTTATTTTTCCTTTAATTTATAATAAATTAAGATATTATTATTATTTATTTAACTTATTTAAAAGATTAGCTATTTTTACTTTAATAACTAAATCTTTCTTTTATTTTTAAAAAAATTTACTATATAAATCTGTATAAGTGTTAATATTACAGCTATTTTTAAAAACTAAATTTATTCCCTTATTTTTAACTTTCTTATTTATTAATTAATTTTAATAGATTTAGCTAATAGTTTAATTAATTTAAGGGTTATTCTTTTTAAGCTATAAAATCCCTAATATAATTTTATATTTCGCTATATCTATAATATTAAACTAAATAATTTCCTTATAATTATTAAAAATAACTAATAAATAATTAGTCTCTATATTAATAATTTTATTTCTATAAAATACTTTTTATTTATTAATAATATTAAATATATAAAGTTTTATTTTCTATTATTATAATATTTTATATTAGTTTACTATTACTAATAATATAAAGTTTTTTTATACTTTACTATTTAGGAGTACTATAAAGGGTTATTATCTAATTTATAATATAATTTTTATATACTTACATTTTTTAATATTTATTATATAAAAAAACCTTTTTATATTAATTAAAGCTAATTAAAACTTATTTAAATTTAACCTTAATTATTTTTTATTATTTAGTTTTTTATTAAAATCTTTTTAATTTATTAAATAGCTTTTTATATAAGCCCTTTTACTATTTTTAATACTTATACTATAATAATAAAGTTTTTTAGTATTATGTTTTTTTTATTAAGTAATAAAACTATATTAAGTTAATAATATTAATATTAGTTTTAAAATTTTAGTTTAAGGTATATTTAATAATTAATTTATAAATAATGCCTTTATAATTTAAGGTTTTATAAGTAATATAGGGGGTAGTTTATTTAAAGTTTAAAAATTATATATTTTTAGCCTAAAAAATATTATTAAATACTTTAATATTATAGTTCTTTTTACTTATAAAGCCTTATTATTTTTATTATATTTAGCTGTTTAGGAAAAAAATCCTTTTTAATTTTGTTTATATAGTATATCTTATATTTATTAAAAATATATAAAGCTTATAAGATTTCTTTATAGTTTAAGTATTAATAGTATATTTAAGGGTTGTTATTAAGAAAATATGCTAGTAGTAGTGTAAGGAATCCTTTATAAACTGCTAATATTACTGCGCTTTTATTCTATTTTAGGATTATAATTTGGGTAATGCTAGTATTAAGTACTATAAAAAGTGCCTTACCTATTTATTCATAGGGGTTTTAGTTTTTTAGATTTAAAAGTGCTATTTAGTTAATACTAATTATAATTATGAGTAGCTTTTGTTTTATTATTGTAAAAGTTTTTTAGCTTTTAGGCGCTTTTAGGAACTATCCTGATACTTTTTTACTTAAAAAGTGTATATTATAATTATTATTATAATATACTGTTTAGCTTATAAATATATAGTTTTCTGCAGGTTTTTTAGTAGCTAAGTTAGCTTATTATTACTTTAATACTAGTTTTTAGTTATCCTTCTTTTTATTTTAGCAATCTTATACAAAGTATCCTTTCTTACTATAGTTATAGTATTTAATATTCTTTTTAAATTTCTTTTAAGTAGTATTAAATTCTATTAGGCTTAAATATTACCTATTAGCTATTATCTATAGCTAGTACTGTTTTCTAAAGTTTAGCTTATTTTACTGGTAGAAGAGATATATTAAATTTTGCCCTTTTTTCTTAAATTTGTGCTTATAAATTTAGTTATTAATTTAAATAGCCAATTCTATATATTAAATAAAATTATTTAGTTAGTTTAGTTTGGATAATTTATTTTTTATTTTATTTTTTAATTTATTATAAAATATAAAAATCTTTATAGTATTAGTATAATTAATTCTAGTATAAATTTAGTAAAACTTTGTAGTATAAGTTATAGTAGGTCCCTTTTAATATAGTTTTATAAGTTCCCTTTTTACTTATTATTTTTTATCTAAATTCTAAAAGAGTAATCTAAGGGTAAGCTTATAGTTTTTAAAATTACTAAAAATATTTTAGGTTTTTTACTTATATTATTTAAACTTATTTTTTTTAAGGAAGTTTATAAGGTAAAGTTTAAACTATATTAGGGCCTATTTTTTTAAAAAGAAAGCTATATATATAACTTATTCTTTATTAAACTAATTATTAAGGCTATAAAAGCACTAATAAGCCCTAATTTAAATAAAATAGGCCTATAATTATTTTAAAAAACTATTATAAGGGGTTAGGTTAGTAAGCTTAATAAATTCTTTAAATTTAACTAGGATATTAATAATATTAGCAGCGCTTTAAAGTATCTTAACTTTAGCCTTAAGTTTTTCTACTTTATTATTTTAGCTAGCCTATTCCTGGATATAAGCATAGAGTTTCTTAATCTCTTTAACTATTTTAAGGTACTAAGCCTATAAAAGTTTAAAGTTATTATTATCTAGCTTTTATTAGAAGTTTTTTTAAATACAACTAAAAAATATATTAAAGTAAAAATAATAACTATATAAGTTATTACTTAAGGTTTATATAAAACATCTAAATAAAAGCAATTAAAATATAATAATTATAACTAATTCCTAGCTAATAAACTTAATAAGCAAGTTTATATTTAAGGAATGTTTAAGGTAATAATATTTTAAGTAATATATAATAATAGTAAATTAAGAGCTTTATAGCTATTCTAAGTAAATACTTAGATTAACTACTAAAAAGCTATTTTAAGCTAATACTATTTACTAGTAATAAGTATAATCTATATAGTCTATCTTTTTAGCTAAAATAATAAGAGCATTGCTTTTAATAGCTTACTTAAAGCATTACTTATCTAAAGCAATAAAAGCATTAGATTATTTAGATTATTTAAAGCAAAGTATCGCTCTAGTTATTTTAGTTATCCTTTTACTCTATTATATAACCTGCTTTTATTATATAGCGAATCCTTTTAGGCCTGCCCTACTGGCCTATAAGGTTTATCTGCGCTTTTAAAGGACTAATAGTGCTCCCCTAGTTTTATTCCTATTATATTTGTAATAGTATTATATAAATCTTTTATTTTAAGCTTAATACGAGCTTAAATTAGCTTAATATAAACTTTATTTACAAAAAAGTTGCTTACTTTTACTATAAAGTTAATATTAAAAATATTATAATTTAAATATAAGTTAGTAATTAAGAATTAATTTTAATAAAAAATAATATTAATAAAAAAGTTTTTATTAATAAAAATTTAAATAATAAAAATTTTAATATTTATTACTACTATAAAATAAAGTAAAGCTTAAAAAATAAGTAAAATAATAAATAATTATATAATAATATTAAAAAGTATAGCTTAAATAGTTTTATTATTAATATAATTAATAAATATATTATAAAGCTATTAACAGTACTATTTATTTAAAGCTAATAAAATATAAAGGGTTTTTATAATATTAATATTATTATTAAAGAAAAAGGCTTTAAAGTTTATTAAAATAATAGCTTAAGCTTAAAAAATAAGTAAATAAAATAATTAATTTATATTTATTAAAAATATAAATACAAATTATAATATTTTATAACTTATTTTAAATATTTTTATAAATAAATAGTAAATTTATTATAATATATACTTAAGTAATATTATATTATTAAAGTTTAATAAAAGCTTTTATTATTAAAATAAGTTTTTTAAAATTATTAGTAAAATTAATTAATACTAATATAGTTATATAGTAAATATAATTAGAAATTCTTATAAAAATATAAAAAAGTTTATTTTAATTAAATAATTACTATATAAAAGCTAAAAAAGCTATTAAAAATTTAAATATTTTATAAAAAGAAGAATTTAAAGTTTAATATATTTTAAATATAAAATAAAGCTTTATTAATATATTTTTGTAATAAATATACTTTTATTTATATAGTATTTACTTTAATATTAAAAATTATTATAATAATACTTTTTTAATTTTTAATAATATTAGGAATTATTTTAAAAAGTTATAGCACTATTAGCTAATATTTTAATACTAAGTTTTTAAAAGCTAAAAAAGTATATATTAAAAAAGTAATAATAAAGTTATTTAAATACTATTTTATAAAAATATTAAAATTAAAGCTTTATATAGCTTTAAAGATTTAATAAAAGCTTTTTATAAAAATAATAATAATAAAGCTATATATAAGCTAAAAAGTAAGTTATTTTTATAATAGTACTATTTTAACTATATAAAGCTAAAAGGTTTTCTTTAAAAATATATAATAAAAATAAAGTAAAATATATTTATTAAGTTTTATTTTATTAGCTATATACTATAACTTACTTTTTATACTATATTAAATATATAATATAATACTATATATTTATAAAAAAAGCTTAATTTTTTAAAATATAATTATTAATTAATATATCAGTTAAATAAAAAAAGTAATAAATATATTAAAAGCTATTATTTTATTTTAAATTTAATATTTAAAAGAAGTAAATAAATAACTTAATAAGTTTATAAAGAAAAACTTTATTTTAAAAAAAGTTTTTATTAATTTTTTTTAAAAAATTAGAAACTTATTTTAAATAAAAGTAAAATTATTTAATACAATAAGAAAATTAAATTTATTATTATATTTAATTAAAGTATTAAAGTATAAAATATTACTAATTATAATTTTAAAATTATTAAAATAGCTTTAAAAGGCTTTTATTTAAACTTAAAGTATAAAAAAGCTAAATAAATTTTATAGCTATTTTTTATTTAATAAAAATATAAATAACTTTATTTTATTATTTAGTTATGATAATAAAGTAAAGCTTATATATAAAGTAAGTGTTTAAAAACTTTAGTAATAATAAAGCTATAAAATATTTAAATAAAAACTTTTATTAGTTAATAATTTAAATATTAGCTTTTTTAATAAAAATTAAAAAAATTTAATTATTTTTTTAAAATTTAAGTATTTAATAATAAAATAGCTATTATTATATAAAATATATTTATATAAATAGTTATAATTAGTTTTTAAATAAATTTAATTATTAAAATTATTATAAATATTTTAAAATTATTTAATAAATTAGCTAATAAAAGAATTTTTTTTTATTAAAGCTTTATTAAAGTTATTTAATTTTAAAAAAATTAAACTATTTTTTTAGCTTAAAAAGTTTTATAAAAGAAAAGTTAAATAATAAACTATAAAAGTAATAATTAAATAAAATTAATATTTAATTTTATATTAAATAAATTAAATTCTTTTTTTTTAAAACTTAAAAGTATTATTACTTTATTTTAAGTAAATAAAGTTATATGTATTAAAGTAATTTTTATAAATTCAATAAATAAATTTAAAATTAATAGCTTTATAAAAAAATTTATTATATTTTTAAATTACAATTAAGTATTTATATAAATTATTTTTATTATTTAATATTAATTATAGTAATAATATAAAAGTATTAAATTAAAAATAATAATAATTTAGTTTTATTTATTAAAGTTTAAGCTTTTTAAAATAAATCTTTTATTTTTTTTATTTAATATTAATAAATATATTTATAATTACTTAGCTTAAGCTAAGTTAAAAAGTTATAATTTTAAGCACTATTAAAACCTTACTTTTACTATATAAGGAAAATAGCTTAATTAAAGCTAATATCTTTAATTATATAGCTAATTATATAGTTAGTTGTATAATCGATTATATAGTAAATATGTTATAAAAAGTAAAAAAAAAAAGTTAATTAAAAAACTTTTTAAAAAGTTATTAAAAAAGCTTATTTTATTAAAAAAGCTTAATATATATATTATATTAAAACTATTTTTAAGCCTATTATTTTATTTATTTACTTTTAAGCATTAAAGAAATAAAAAAGCATTAATAATATAAATTATATAAGACATTACTTAGGCTTTATAGCACATGAGCTCAAAGTTTGCACCAAATTATATAGATTTTAAAAGTAAGCTAGCCTAAAAAAAAAAATAAAAAAAAAAGTTTTAGCAAAGCCCTTAAAGCTATAGCTATAGGGTAAGCAGGCTTTATTAATAAGGGGGTTTTATAAAAACCTACCTAAAGGCCTACAAAAACCAACCGCCCTAGCTATAGCTACTAGCTTTAACTACCCCCCCCCCTCTAAAAAAAAGTATAAAAAATACTAAAGCCTTTTTAATCCTGTAATTAAACTAGCAACCTTTATACTTTTTATTTAAAAAACGCTTACTTAGCTAAAAAAGGGAATAGCTTAAGGAAATATACTGCTATACTAGATTCCCTTAAACTTAAATTACATTATACTTCCACACTTACTTACTACTAAATTAATCCCATCCCTTATAAGCGCTATCCACTATACTTTATCCTCCTTTATTAATATTATCCTAATATCCTTTAATCTTATTACATTTATCCACTATATTGTAATTAACTATATTAAAATATTTGCTTATATTAAAGTATTTATTTATATTAAAATACTTATTTATTTTATTTAACTTATACTAATATTTTATTTATTATAATTGCTAATCTTTATTAATTATTAAATTATTATCCTTATAGGGTTTAACTATTTTATTAATTATAGCTGTAGTAATCTATTTTGCTAAATATATAAATAGTCTTATATAGTTAGAATAATAATTATAATATACTTAAAATATAAGTAGTATATAATGAAAATTCTTTATAGGGTACTATTAATTATTTAAGTCCTATTCCTTTTATAATATTTAATACTTAAGCTTATATATTTTACTATTTATATGCAAAATATATATTTTACTAACTTTCTACTCCTTTTCTATATTAATAATTTTATTTATAAGCTATTTTAACTTTTAGCTAGAAAAAGGGTTCCTTAAATTCTTATAAAATTAGTTTATATAAAATATTACAAACCCCCTTTACTTTAAAAGCAACTTTAACTAATAAAAATCCTTATCCTTATTAGTACTAATAATTTTATATAACTACCTTATAAAGGGAAAGTCTAACTTATTACTTAGTTAATTAGTAATTTAGGTTTTTTTAAGTATAAAAATATAATCTTTTATATTAAAATTAGGGCAATATTTATGCTAATTAGCTTGCTCTATTATTCTTATATTAATATACTTAATTACTACTTTAGTAGTATTAATGTACCTTTAAATGTGCTTTGCTATCTTTTATGCTTCTATATAAGTTAGCTTTTTCTATAGTATATACTTATTAGAAAACGCTTTATATTTTTAATTAAAATACACTTATAGTAAAATCTTAGTATAAACTTTATATAGTAATAGCTTATTTAGGGCAGTATATAGTATTATACTTTAAGCAAAGTTTAAAATAGGGATTCTTTGTAACTAGTTGTTTTAGTAATAACTAATAAATATATAAAAACATTAATTGATTTATTAGTTTAGATTTTCAACTTAACCTTAAAATTTAGAATACCTTAATAATAATAACTTTTACTAAATACTAGTAATTATATAAATCTCTTTAAGCTAAGCAAAAATAAATTAAAATCTGTTATTAAAAAAAACTATTTTAAAAAACCTAAAAATTCTAAATAATCCTTTATAATATAGCTTAGCTATTATTTAAACTATAGCTGTTTTATAATAAAGCACATACTAAGATATCTTTATTAATCAGTTTATAATAACTAATAGGTTATTATAATTATAATAGTTTTTTAGTATTTTTTTAAAGTTAATTACTAAATACTATTAAGTTTAATATAAAGCTAAAAGCAAATATAGTAACCCTAATATCTTATCTTGCTAATACTTAACTAACTTATATAAGTAGTTAGCTATAAACTATACTATATCCTCTCTTATACTTAGCTATTAATAACAGCTTTTAACTAAGTAGTTAGTTTTATTCTTACTTAAGTATATTATAAGCAACTTATAATATATATCTTTAATTACTTTTATATAAAAGTTATTAAAATCTAATATTACAAGTTGCCCTTAATATATTATATAATATTCCTTTATAAAAGTCTAATTAATTTTTAACAGCTTCCTTACTTAATTATAATAAACTTTTAAAATTAAATATTCCTAATTAGCCTTTAATAAAGCACCTATTAAATTTAATCTAAACTATATTAATAGGGGTAAAGAATAAAATTCAGTAAGCTTATCCACACTACAAATCTTAGTAAAATTAAAAAGTACTAGATTAAGCTTTTAATACTATTAGTTTTTATTAAATTAGTTATATATATTAAATAAAAAAACATTTATCTTAGTAAACTAATTTTATTAAAAAATTTTAATTATGTAATAAGCATTATACCTCTCCTTTTAGAACCGGATATTAGCTAGATCTTAAAATAAAGTATTAGCTATATAGTTCTTTATACCTAGCTAATAGATAATAGTAAAATAAAACTGCAATATATATTCTGCTCAACTTATTTAGTAAAGGTTTAATAGTTTTTTAATATTAAAATATATTAATATTTAGTAATTAATTATAATTTTAAAAAAAGTATATTATATACTTATTAATTTAATATCCTAAAATTATAATAACTAAATTATTGCTAGCAGTTTTTTATTATAAATATTATAATTTATTTTAGCTAATACTATAGTTTTAGAAAAATATTTAATAGGTATTTAATTATCTTTATAACGCTATAATAGTACTTTAGTTAATATACTATTTAAAGTATTCATTTTTAGATGTATTTTTAAGCTATAATAAAAATAGGCTAAAATAAATAGCTTAAGTAATATAGCTTTAAATTGCTTAAAAAAGGTTTTGTACTTTTATAATTAATAAAAACCCTCTTTTTTATAGATTAAATTTAATAAAAGTTTAGTAATTTTATTAAATTCTAAAATAAATTTATAATAAAAATTATAAAATTTAAAGAAAAACTATATACTTTTTATAATAATAAAAGCTTTTTACTAATTAATAGCCTTAAGCTTTACTAAATCTGTAGTAATATTAAAAGTGCTAATAATAAACCTTAAAAACTTAGTCTGGGTTATATAAAACTTGCACTTCTTTAAATTAGCTTATAAGCCTGTATTACATAGTTTATATAAAACTTTAGTTATATACTAAATATACTTTTTTTTAAAATTTAAATAAATAATAATATTATTAATATAAGTATAGTAGAAGTTGTTTAAGCAGTTTATAAGTACTTTGTTAATATACTACTAAAAGCTAGCCAGTTTATTAATAAGCTTAAAAGGCATAACCTTAAATTTATAAAAACCCTACTATAATTAAAAGGCTATTAAGTTTTTATTACTTAAGTTTATATAAATTTAATAAAAAGCTTATTAAATATTAATCTTTATAAAAATAGTAGCTTTTCCTAAATTTACTATAATATTATTAATAAAGGGTAATAAATACTTATTTTTTATTATTATATTATTTAACTTATAATAATTAATGTAAAAACACAGCCTACCTCTAAGCTTCTTAGCTATAAAAATCAATAATACTCATAGTACATTAGTTAGTAAAATAAATCCCTTATCCAAATTATCCAAAATATAAGTATAAGCAGCTTTAGCCTTTTTATAAAATATCTGCTTTAAAAGATTATATTTAACTACTTTCTCTATTATTTTACTATCTTTTAACTAAATCTTATAATTTTTAGGCTAGTAAAGGGCTAATTAATTTAACTTAGCCTTACTAAATATATAAAAGAAGTAATAATACTGTTTAAGCACTTTTTTAAAGGCTTAGCATTAAAATTCCTCTTTATTATAAAGCAACTCTTTAGCTTTACACTAATCCAGTATATATCGCTTTAATTTATATAGTAAGGTAATAATTATTTTATTATTTATAACTATCTTCTTAAAAATCCTAGCATTAAAGATATAAATCTTAACATTGTATATATATATTTATATAATACTGTCTCTTCTTAAAATATATAGCCTTTACGCATTAAGTTTGCTAAAGCATTTATAATCTTTCTTTTTCTTTTATTATTCCTTTTTCTATTATAGCATTAGTAATAGTAGTATTACTATAAGTAGAAAAATACTGCCTAATGTATTATTTATTTTTTATTCCTTATTAGAATTTGCTTAAAAGCGTAGCTAGCGGATTTTAAATTCTCAGCATCTCAGAAATATACCTAATAGCTCTCCAGCCTTTAATTATTTAATATACTCTTATACCTCCGCTTTATATACAGCTATACTTTTAATATAAATAAACTTTTCCTATTTATCTAATTTATTCATCTTATAAGTCCTATAGTTATACTTATTAAAGTCTACTAATACATTAACCTCCTGTAGTATAAAAACTAATTTTCCTTTTTAAAAAAAAGTTACCTAATTAGCTAAGAAGTCCTTAATCAGCTTACCCTAACTTTTAAAGTTAAAGTGCTAGCAGCGTACATTAATTATAGTATTAAAATCCGCAAACTAGCGCTTACTAATAATTACTTTATATAGTATATTTAAAATAATTAGCAGCAGCTTTTAGTATAATTTTTCCTAAATAGTAAAGTTCCTTATTAAAACAGCATTTAGTATTTATAAAAGCTTCCTATTAAAACCTTAGGCTATCTTTAGCTTAAAACCTATTAACCGCAGCAAATAAAGGTTATAGTGTAATTAAATAACTAATAGAATATTTATAAAAATTAATTTATTCGCTTTTAAGTTTATTAAAGCTTTTGTAATAATTATAATTAAATTTAAGGCTATAGTATATTTTAAAATTAAAGGGTTTCTTTTAAATACCTATTTTAAAAAATTTAAAAGCAGTTTATTTTCTAATCCTAAATCCTTATAATCCTTTAATACTAATATTTTTATAATAAGTATATACCCTAGGATAAAGTCTATTTTTAAAATTAAGCTATAACAATTATAACTAGTTCCTAGCTAATAAACCTAGTAAGCGGGTTTATATTTAAAGGGGCGTTTAAAGTGGTAACGTTTTAAGTAATATATAATAATAATTAATTAAAAGCTTTACAGCTATTTAAGGTAAATATTTAGATTAACTGCTAAAAAGCTATTTTAAGCTAATACTATTTATCTAGTAATAAGCGTATTTTATATAGTTTATTTCTTTAGCCTGGCTTATAAGGCTTACAGGCTTATTATAGTAATCCTAGTAATTTATTAAGTTCTAGCTTATTTAGCTTATTTAGCTTACTTAGTAATCCCAATAATCTAAATAATCCTTCTTTATATAAGCGGCTAGTTATATAATTTGTAGCTTAGGTAGACTCTGCTTTTATATATAGCTAGTTCTGCTAACCTAGTAAACCTTTTTTTAGTTTATTAGTTCTCCTTAGTTTTATTTCTATTATAGTTATAATATTATTCCTCCTTTTTAATACTTTTTTATTTTTAAAAAGTTTATTTTATAAGTTCCTTTTTTTTTTTATATTCCTGTATTTTTATTCTTTAGTATTTTTAAATTTTAACAATTATAATAGGCTGTATTTCTAAACTTTATTATTTTAAAAAAACAAAGTAATATTATGCTTTAACTTTACTAATTTATATAATAGGTATAAAAGTTATGCCTTATATTTTGTATTATTAATATAGGTAGAAGTATTTTATTTCTAAGGCGGAGAATAAGTTGCAATATAACTACTATATTAATTGTAATTAGTTATATAAAAGTACTAGGGTATCTTTAAGTTTAGGTATATTTGTTTTATATTCTATTTTTTATTTTCCTACTTTTTAACCTTTATAGTAAAACGATATATTAATAAAAAGGAATGTATTAAGTATAAAAAGAAGGAGGCTGAAAAGGCGCTTTATAAAGCTTAAAAGGCTTTATTAAAGAAATAGCGTAAGATAAATAAGTGTTTTAAGCAGCTAGGATATTTTAAATAGTAGCATTAAGAGATTATAGAATAAAGCTAGTATATAATTTGTTATAGTTTTTAGTTATTAGATATACTAAAGTAGGTAGATATTAAAATAAAGAAAGGGGAGGAAGTTTATTTAGTTTTAAATAATACAATATTTAAAGCTTTTAATTTTATTATCTTTTTTTAAGTTAATAAAAGTTTTAGGATTATTAACTAAAGTATTATAGCAGCAAGCGCTAGTATTGATTTTTTGTATTGGTTATTTAGCAGTACTTTTAAAGTTTTTTTTAATAGTTAGCTAAGTTTTTAGCGGGTTTTTAAAAGTTATTTTTATTATTATAATTTTTTTATTTAACTAAATATTTTATAGTGTTGCTATATATTCTGTAGTTAAAGATTTATTTTACCTTATATTTTAGTTTATAATTATTAAGTTTAATATTATTAGTAGGTTTTACGCTTATTAATATTAGTTTTAGTATTAAAATATAAAAAACTAGGTGAATTTTTATATTTTTTAATAATAAAAGTTTATAGTTAGTTTTTAATATTTATTTCTTGATTTTAAATAGTTTAATTTTTTTAAAATTAAGTTTATTGCTAGGTTTTTTAGTTTTAATTTGTTTTTTATAAAGCAGGTAAATTATATTCCTTTCCCTAAAGGTTAGTTCCTTTAACCTTTTCTGGTTTACTTATTTTATTATTTGTTCTTATATAAATTTTAAATCTTCTTTAAGTTGCTTCTGGATTTTTTTGATTTTATTTATATAGTTAGTAGCTTGCAGTGCCTTTATCTCTAGGATTGTTTGTTAGTAAGTATTTGGGTTAAATCTATAATTAGTATAAAATAACAAAATATTAGTAGTATATATATCTACACTATTATATACAAATTACACAAGTAGTAAGAGTTATACTTAATTATCTTGCTAATAGTTAATATAATAATATAAGTACTATTTTAATATTTAATTTAGTTATTCTATTTATTTATTTATTTATAAATATACTATTATTAATAACTTATATTTAGCTTTTAGTTGTTTTATTAAAAAGGACTAGAAGTTTAATGTAAATAGCTTATTTCTATTTAAAATAATTTTTTTAGGTAGCCTATACTAGCTAACAATAATTTTTAAAAAAATATAGGCAAGTTCTTCTATTATACTAGTTTCTTTATAAAGTATAAAGTAGGTATACTTTATAAATCTATCTACTATAACTAAAATGCTATTATACTTAACTTTAGTTATTAGTTTTATTAATAAAGGAAGCTTAATAATGAAGTTTAAGCTAATTAATTTTTATAATCCCTTAAGTACTAGTAATAGTTAAAATAGCCTATATAATTTATATCTTATAAGTTGGCTTTTATTGTAAGTATTATATTCCTTAAGAATTTGGGTAACTTCTTTTTATATGTTAAGGAAGTCCTAATATCTTTTTAGTTTTAGGCATATAGCGCAAATACTTTAATATCTATATGCTAGTACTTTATAAAGTTTTATAATAACTTTTTTTTAAAAAGTTACTAGTAGGTAACGCTTATTTTTATAAAATAGTATGCTATTAATATTTTATAGCTAAATTTTTTTATTATTTGAAATATTATTATATTATTGCTTAACCCTATTAATTAGGTCCTTTTAAAGCTATATTTTATAGGCTGCGGCTAGCTAGCACTATTCTATTTCCAGACTTTTATTATTATTAGTACGCAGTATTATTTACGTTTTAAAGGGTATTTCCTATTAGTAGTTTAGCCTCTTGTTAAAAGTATTTGCTTATCTGTTTTTAAATCCTTTTTAATAAATTATTTTAATATTAAATTATAAAAAAAATTTTGCTTATTTAATTTATTATTTATTAAGTTTTTTAGTAATAATAAAGTAGGTTAGGTTTTTGTAGTTAGTAAATACTTATATTTAATATTTAGCTTTTATTAAATAGTATTCCTATTTTTTAAATACTTTAATTATTACTATAAATTCTTTATTATATATTAAATAGTTAAGTTTAGATTTATTAAATTTTTATAAAAAAAATATAATTAGGTAAAATTATCCTTATTTATTTTATTATTTTAATTTTTTTCTAATAGTAAAGTTTAAAATATTAATATTTACTTTATAAACCTTATTAGGGTTTATTTTTATAAGTATAGGTTTTAATATAACCTGTTTTTTAATTTTATTAAATACTTATTGTTCTATTTTATTCTATTAAAAGGGTTAATCCTTTTTAATAAGGTTCATTAAAGGTTTTAAAATATTTCTATAGTTCTTAATAAACTATTAATAAAAGTTAATATAGCCTTAAAATTTTTTAACTTTTTTAATATTAGTAAAAGTTGGCCAATTTTTAATTACTGCAATTTTTAAGTTTTATATTTAAATTTCTTTTAGTTAAATTATATATCTAAGGAAATTAATTTCTTATATATAAAAGTAACTCTTTTCTAGTTTTATTAAAAGCTTGGCTTTTTAAAGAGTTTAGAAAACTTAGTATATATACTGCTTATATTCCTTAAATATCTTTAAAAAAATTAAAATATTATTTAAATAAGCTACTATAAAAAAGTTAAAATACTTTTATAGAATATTATTAATTATAGCTTAAAATAAGGTTAGCATATTAGTAAAGCTAAAAAGTATAACTAAGTATTTAAAATAGCTATACTTTATTTTAAAAATAGTTTTTTATTTTTTTCCTTTTTTTATTTTAATAAGGTTATATACTTTCTTTAAATTTAAGGCTATAAACTATTTAGCTCTTTAAAGTTTATTATATAGTTTTTTAATAAATAGAAAAGGATAATAATTCTTTATTATAATATTATTAAGTTATTAATAATCTATATATAGGCATAACTTACTATTCTTTTTAAATATAAAAAAAATAAAGTATTTAATTAGTAATATAAAAGGTTAAATATATTTTTTTTTAAGGTTTTTTTTTAAATAGTTTTATAATACTTTAAGTTAGTTTTTATTAAATTTATAAATTTTATAAAATTTTAATTAAGTTTCTTTTTTTAGAGGTATTTTATAATTCTATTAACTATATTTAAATAGTCTAATATTAAGTATTACTTAAAATAGCTTTAAATATTTCCAATATTCTTTTAAAATACGTTTTAAGCTATTATTTTCCTTACTTCTCTATATAAAGTATATAAATTTCTTTAATAATAGTTGTATTGCCTTTATATATAAAAGTTGCTATTATTGCTTTATTTGTTTTAAAATTCCTTTTAAGGATATTATTATAATCCTTAAAATTTCTAATAGGTAGTATAGCTATTTTATTATTATTTAAATTTCTTTTATCCTTTATTATATTATATATACTAATTACTTTTTATTTTTTTTAGGTTTTATTACTAATTACTATTATATATATAAATTTATATAAACACAGGCTTTACTGCTATTCTTAAAAACTAAACTTAATTCTTTACCCTTAATTATTCTCTATTTTAAATTAGCATTCTAAAATATTTAACTAGTAGTTTAATTAATTTAAAAATTACTTCTTTTTAGCTATAATATTTTTAATATTAGCTTATATTTTATTATATTTATAATATTAAATTAAATAGTTTTTTCTTAATTATTAAAAAGAATTTAAAAGTAATCAGTTTTTATATTAATAATTTTGTTTTTATAGAGTACTTCTTATTCATTAATTATACTAAGTAAATAGGGTTCCTTTTTTATTTACTATAATAATTAGTACTAGTTCACTATTATAAGTAAAATAAAGTTTCCTTATACTTTACTATTTAAAAGCGTTATAAATAGCTTTTATTTAATTTATATTATAATCTTTATATACTTATATTTTTTACTATTTATTATATAAAAAAACCTTTTTTTAAGTTTTTTTATAGCTATTTAAAGCTTGTTTAAAAGTAGCTATTATTGTTTTTTACTATTTAATTTCAAACTAAAATATTTTTAATTTTTTTAATAGCTTTTTTAGTAAGCCCTTACGCTACCTTTAATATAGTTACTATTATTATAAGGTTTTTTAATTATATATTTTTAAAATTAAGTAGTAAAACTATATTTATATAATATTGTTAGTGCTAGTTTTAAAATTTTAATTTAAAATAAATTTAGTAGTTTAATTAGGGGTATTATTATTATAGTTTAAGGTTTTATAGGTATCTTAAAAAATAATTCTATTATAGTTTTAAAATAGTATATTCTTTTTTAAGTATATATTCTTATATTATCTAAAGGTATAATTCCTTCTCTTTATAAAGTTAAACTATCTCCATTATTTTATATTATTTAAAAAAGAAATTTTCTTTAACTTTATTAGTATAGTATATTTTGTATTAGTTAAATATATAAAAGGCTTATAAAATATCTTTATAATAAGAATACTAATTATATATTTTTAAATTATTTATTAGAAAATATATAAGTAGTAGTTTAAGTAGTTTATTATAAGCTACTATTATTACTATATTTTTATTTTATTTTAGGATTATAATCTAAGTAATACTTATTTTAGGTATTATTAGGAGTGCTTTACTTATATACTTATAAAGGTTTTAGTTCTATAGGTTTAAAAGTATTATTATATTAGTTCTGGTTACTACTGTTATAAGCTTTTGTTTTATTATAGCAAGCGTCTTCCTTAATCCCTTAAATACTTTAGGGAACTATTTTAAAGCTTTTTTATTGGATAAATATGTTTTATAATAATTATTAAAATATCCTATCCAGCTTTTCTTTATATAGTCTTTAAATACTTACTATTATTCAGTAATATTAGCTTACTATATTTTTAGTACTAGCTTTTAATCCTTCCTTTTTTTTTTACTCCTATATTTCCTTATAAAGTATTCTTTTTTGCTATAATTATAGTATTTAATATTCTTTTTATCCCTTTTTTAAATAGTATTAAGTTTTATTAAGCCTAAATACTGCTTATATATTATAGTTTTAAGCTAGTAGCATTTTCCTATATTTACTTTATTACTATTTTATTAGAAGTTTCCTGTACTATTATTTTTTTTTTAAGCATTATTTATAAAGTTTATTATTGATTTTAATAGCTAACTTAATATACTATAAAAAATTATTAGGTTAGTTTTACTTAGCTAGTTTATTTTTTTTTTTTTTTAAGCTATTATAAAATATAAATATTTAGGTATTATTAGTATAATTTATTTAAGTATAAATTTATTAGAATTCTGTAATATAAATTAATATTAGTTTTTTTTATTTAAGTTTTATAAATTTTTATTTAGCCTATTATTCTTTATCTGGGTTTTAAAAAAAAGTTTTTAAAATATTCTTAAAGCTTTTATAATTGCTAAAAATTTCCTAAGTTTCCTATTTATATTCCTTAAAATTATTCTTTTTTAAATAATCTATAAAGTAAGGTTTAAACTATATAAGGGCTTTTCCTTTTAAAAAGGAGGCCACATATATAACTCTTTTACTGTTTAACTAATAGTTTATTTAGTAAAAATATTAATAAGCCTAAACCTATATAAAGTAAGCCTATAATTATTTTAAAATTCTATTATATAGGGTTAAACTATTAAGTTTAATATTATTTCTAATTAAAATTAAAATATTAATAATATTAGTGGCAGCTTTAAAAGTTTTAACTTTTCTTTAAAGTTATTTTATTTCTTTATTTTATTAAGCCTATTTGTTAATAAAGGTTTAAAATTTATTTATTTTACTAACCAGTTTTTAGAGTTACTAAGCATTAACTTTAAAAGTCTTATTACTAAGTACATTATTTAATTCCTATTAAAGGTATTATTAAAGCATATTATTATTTCCAAATTCAAATATATTAAAAGTAAAGTTTAAGGTAACTATATAAGTTATTGCTTAAAGTTTATATAAAATATTTAAATAAAAGTAGTTAAAATGTAACAATTATAACTAGTTTTTAGCTAATAAACTTAATAAACAGATTTATATTTAAAGGGGCGTTTAAGGTAGTAACATTCTAAGTAATATATAATAATAGTTAATTAAAAGCTTTATAGCTATTTAAGGTAAATACTTAGGTTAATTATTAAAAAGCTATTTTAAGCTAATATTATTTATTTAATAATAAGCATATTCTATATAGTCTATCTCTTTAGCTTAGCTTATAAGGCTTATAGGCTTATTATAGTAATCCTAATAATTTATTAAGTCCTAGCTTATTTAGCTTATTTAGCTTACCTAATAATTCTAATAATTTAAATAATTCTTCCTTATATAAGCGGCTAGTTATATAATTTGTGGTTTAGGTAAACTTTGCTTTTATATATAGCTAGTCCTGCTAGCCTAGTAAACCTTTCTTTAGTTTGTTGGTTCTCCTTAGTCCTATTTCTGTTACAGTTGTGATATAAGCGTTTTTTTAACCTATAGCCTTATATATCTAATTATTATTATTAACTATATTAATTATTCCCTAACTATTTTTATAATTATAAATAGTATTAATAGCTATTAGTTTATTTTTATAGCGCTTATTGTAAAAAATATAGCTATTAGTAAAAAATACTTTTTTAAAATAGTTTTTAGCAATATATTTAGGCTTATTATAAATATAGCACTTTTTAGCTTTATAACTATATTTTAGCTAGTTTTAAGTAACTCTATATTACTATATAATTTTAAAAGTAAAACAGGCTTACTATTTCTATATAAAGCTTTAAGCAGTAGCGCCTTAAATAGTATTCTAATATAATTAATTAGTTAAGCTAGTATTATAGCTATTAGGCTTATTAGTATTAAATGCCTTTATAATCTTTTTTTTTATTATTTTTACTTTATAACTATTTAGTTTAGTAATAGTTAAAGTTTATTTATTAAGCTAGGATATAGTATATTTAAAAAAATATACTTTTATCTAAATACTCTTTAGCTAGTTAATTATAAAGTTAGAGAATATTAGTAAGCTTATTATAAATTTCCTTTTTTTAAATTATTTATAGCTTATATAGCTATTTTGTTAAGCTAATAAATTTATTTTTAAATATTGTAAAAGTTTAAGTATTTTTTATTATTAAAGTATTATATTTTAATTTAGCTTTAACCCTCTTATTAAGGTTATTATATTTACCTTAAAGCTATTTAAGCAATTTTATTAAAAAAGTGATTTAGTTAAAGTAGTTTTTCTTTAAGTAAGGGTTAATATTAATAACTGTGTTATTACTTAAGAACTCTTTAATTATACTTATATAGTTTTAATTAATATAGTAATAATTAGCATTGCTTTTAAGCTTATTTTACAGCTTTCACTATTATATTTTAAAAGTTAAACCCTTATTTTTTATAGGGTTGTTATATTAGATAAGTAGGTTAAGGAATTTAGAAAAATACTTAACCTATTACTTAGTTCTATTTATGAAAACCTTATTAACTATAGTATTTAAAATAGTAAAGTAGTAAAAGGTATAAGGGGGATTATAATTATTACCCTTATTATTACTATTATTTAAATTATAATAAAATTAATTGTTAAATAAATGTAAGGGGCTAGTATTACCTTCCTTATTATTAGAGGAATTAGAAAATAATAAGAAAATAGAATTTTCATTATTATTAGGTATTAGGGTAATAGCTATAGGGTTATTAAGGGGTATATTTATAGATTGCTAGGGAGTAGTGTTATTCTACTTTTAAGCTATTTAAGCATTATGTATTTAACGTTCTTTTTGCTTTAATATAAGGTTGAAAATTACTTCTTATAGTAATACAATTCCCTCTTTTATATCTTAGTTTTAATGCTCTAATTTACTATTATGCTTAACTGATATATATATTTTTTTATTAATTTTACGCTATTTTTCTAAAGTTTTCTAAGAAAGAGGGAGTTTACTTTATTAAACCTTAGTATTTAGGTTTTTTATTTTATTCCTAAAAAGTCTAATTTTCTTAACGTTAATTTATTAATTAATTTCTATTATATTATAAATTATATCTCTTTATTTCTTTAAGTATTTAACGTTATAGTTTATACGTTTATAGATAATATAAAGCTTATTATTTATCTTACAAAGCGTATTAATAAATAAGTGTATAGTATAAAGCTTTTAAAAAATAGCTTTAGTATTTATTTTATAATACTTTTTAAATTATATATAAGTAAATAGGCCTTAGTGCTTTACAAATATTAGTTTATTTATCAAAATTATAAACAGGATTTTATTAATAGAAATACTATTGCCCAGTTAGCTTATCTCCTGCTTAATATAGTTATTAATAAAAGTTACTAAAATATAATATTTTAAAGCTTTTTTTGCTTAGTCCTTATAAAGGGCAATAATATTATATTTATTAAAAGGTGTATTTTTGCCTTTCTTATTAATAGTTGCTATAGTTGCTTTATTTATAATTTTAATTTTTTTAGTTTTTGCTTTCTTATAAATTATAGTTAAATTAGTATTTACTTAAAAGGTTTTAGCTATTGGAAAATCGTTTAGGCTAAAATAAATAATCTTTTTTACTATTAGCAGGGTATTAGTAAAAGGGTTGCCTATAAATAGTAATTGGGTTAGGGTACTTATTGCTATTATAGCGGTTATTGTTGTTCTTAAGGGACTTATTTATTAAAGTAATTAAATTAATTAGTTTAGTTAATGGATTAATATTTATATAGCTTTCTCAAGCTATAAAAAATCTGTACTTTTAAAATTAAGATGTTATTTAGGCTTTATAGTATGTAGGCTTAAAATTTGTACTAAATTGTATAAATTTTAAGAGTAGGCTGGCTTAAAAAAGAAAGGAAAGAAAGAAAATTCTAGCGGAGCCCTTAGGGCTGCAGCTATAGGGTAGGCGGGCCTTATTGATAAAGGGGTTCTGCAGGGACCTACTTAGGGGCCTGCAGGGACTAACCGCCCTAGCCACAGCTACCAGCCTTGACTTTATAATAACTAAAGAAATTACATTCTTTATTTATCTTTTAATAAAGATTATTAAAATTAAGTATATAATAAATATTTCTTTATATTATCTACTTAAATATATTAAATTTATTTTTTTAAAGAAAAAAAGTATAAATAAAAAGTTTATATATTTTAAATAAACTTATAAGTTTTATAAAACTATATATTAAATAAATAAATTCAATTAAATTAAGTATAGTAAAGCAATATAGAAAAGTATTTAAAAAAAAAGTTAATTTTAAATATAGTATAAATATAGCTTATAAGCAGAAATAATAGTTAAAAAAGAAGAGAAAAGCTAAAACAAATGTAAGCAGAGGATACACTCCTTTATATCTGCCCAGTTTTATATATACAAATATTAATAACTTTAAAATATACTTTATTATTTTTAATAATTTATTAAAGCAGTATATTTATTATTAGTAATATTAAAGCGCTTATATTAAGTATATAGCTATTAGCTAAAAAGAAATTTACCTTTAAAGTTATTACTTTTAATTATATATTTACTTATTTTTTAAAAGATATAATTTTATTTTAAAATATTTATATTAATAAAGTTTTATATAGTAAGTATTAGTAAAATATAAAGTATAAAAATATATTAAAATAAAACTTTAAACTAATTAATATATTTTTATAACTATTTAATATTAAATAGTAATACTTTTAAATAATACTTTTTATATATTTATTTAAAAAGTAAAACTTTATAATAAGCTTTTTATAATATAGCTTATATATTAAAGGTTTAAATAATAAAGGTTAATATTACTTAATAAGTATTTAAGTTATTAGCTTATATTTAAAAGCATTTATTATAATAATTAATATTAAAAAAAAGAAATAAATATATATTAAATAAATATATTTTAATTAAGTATATATTATATAAGTTATATTTATTATATAAGTAATTTTTTTAATAAAACTTTTATATTTTAATAATATATTCCTTGCTTATAATAGCTATATTATAAAATAGTAAAATATATTTAAAGTAAATTTCTTGTAAAGTAAATATAATAATTTATTATTATTTTTAAAATATTTATATAAGTAACTAGGTAATAATAGCTTAAGTAGTAAAATAAAGTATATATAAATTACTAAATTTAAATAATACTTGCTTTTTTTATAAAGCTAAATAATAAAATAAAATAGTATAGTTAGTATATTCCTTTTAAGTTTAAAAGTAGATTTAAATAGTTGAAGATTTAAGTTTTATATATACTATTTTATTTTTTTATATTAAGTATAATACTTTTTTTTAAAGAGCAGTAGTTATTATAAGCAGCTTTAAAAGCTTTAATAAGCTAGCTAATAAATACTTAATAGGTAGCTAGCACCTAAAATTTAAATAACTTTTAATAATTTTAAAATATTGAAAATAAAATAAAATAATTTTTAAAAAATAATATGTATTTAAACTATATTAAAATATATATATATAAATATTAATTAAGTAAAAATTTATTTTATATATAAAAGTTATAGGTTATATTAAATAATGTTTAATTAATTAAATCTTTTATAGTACAATAATTAAATATATATACTAAATATATAAGTTTTAATTTTAAAAGTTTATAATATATATTTATATTTATAAATATATTTATAATATTATTTAATTAAAGTTTTTTAATAATATTATATTTAATTTTTAGTTTTTAAAGCTATTAATTTATAAAAATAATATTTAGTAAAAAGTTTAATATAAAAAGAATTAATTATTGCTAATAATATTTTAAAAAGCTATAAAGCTAGTTATTTAATTATATATTTAGCATTTATTTAATTAACTTAGTATTACTTATTTAGTCTTTTAAATTTTATAAAATATTACTATTTTATATATTTAAAATAAATTAGCTATTAAAATATAATATAAAATTAAAAATATTTAAATTATTAAAGTTTTAATTTTCTTTTTACTAACTTATTTATATAAAAAATATAATTATTTAATTAAAAAAAGCTTTTATTAAAATAAATTTAAAATTATTATAATAAATAAAATTATAAATTTAATAATAAAATATAAGCGCTTATTATATAAAACTTTTAAATCTTTAGCTTAAATAATAAAATAATAAGCTATTATTTAATTTAAATATTTTTATTTTTAAATATAAGTACTTTTTATAAGTTAATACTTTAATATTGTAATGGGTGTGTTTTATATAAGTAAGGGTTTAGGTATTTAGCTAGAAGCTAGGGCTTTTTAGTGCTTTTCTGCTAGAATCAGTAAATCTAGTTATTTAATTTTTTTTTCTTCTTTTTATTTAACTTAGCTTAGCTATAGTAATGTATTAGTATTAGTAAATATATAAACCTGTTATATTAGGTTAGATTTTTTTGAATTTCTTATAATTTTTATAGTAAAGGAGATTTTAGTAGAAAAATATTAGAAAACTTATTAAGATTAGCTAGAATAGGGGAAAACTTTAGTAATATATTAAGTACTAATAGAAACTTAATAAAAACTAAATTTTTTAAAATAAAATATAACTTTTTATATTGTATAGTTTAAAACCTTATATTTAGTTAAGTAATATAAATAATAATATAAAATTAAAGTTTTTTAAATAATATTATATAATAAGTAGCTAAAGGTATATTAAAAGTAGCTATTAGTATAATAAAGGGAATTATATAAAAGTTAAAAAAATTTATTAAATAAATAGGTTAACTATAAATAGTATTTTTATAATTTATAATAATTTATTTATAACTTATAACTACTTTTATTTTATTATACTTTAATTATACTTTTATAGTTTTTAGTAATAATAAAGATATTTTTAAAAAGCTAAAGATAATATTTAAAATTAGTTTTAAAGTAGTATTTATAGGCTTATTATAAAAGATCCTTTTATAGCTTATATAAAATAAAAAACTAAATAAATATATTAATTTTTATATTTTATTAATTTTAAAACTTTTAATAAATAAATTAACTAAATATATTAAAGGAAAGTAAAAGGTATAATATAGTATATATTAGTGTTTAAGAAGGGATTAAAAGTTTAAAGTTTAAGTATTTTAAAATAATAATAGCTTTAATAAAAATTTTAATTTATAAAAGCTAATTATTTATATAAATTATATATTTTTTATAATTATTTATAAGGAAAAAAAGTAGAATAATTTAATAAAATTAAAATAAAGAAATAGTTAAGTTTTTAGTAAATTTTTTATAAATTTTAAAAATACTTTTATAAAAGCTAAAAGGTATATATAGAATAATAAGTTATATATTATATAATTGTGCTAAAAAATATTAAAAGTATTAAAAAAAAGCTAATAATTATAATTTTTTTATTAGTTTTTAAAGAATATATAAAAATAGGTTAATAAATAGCTTAAAAGTTTAAATAAATAAGGAAATTTAAATTATTAATAAGCTATTATTAGTAAAAGTATAAAAATTTAGCTTTTTTTTTTAGTTAAACTATTTAAACTTTAGCTTATAATTATTAAAAAATAATAAAAGGCTTATAATAGATTTTAAAAGTAATATATTAATAAGAATAAACTGTATAGTAAAGGGAGGAAATTAAAAAAGATAGAGCAGAAATTATATTTAGCTTATTAGCTTTTTAAAATATTAATAAATAAAATAGGGTTTTAAAAAGGAATATAAAGCCTACTTTTAAAACAGAAGGTATAGAAGATATAAAGCTTTAAGCTATTTTTAAAAAGAGTATTTATATACTTTACTTTTAAATTTAAATTAAATTTCTTAAAATTTAAGTATAAAAATAAATGTTATATAAGTAGTTAAATTAAACTTTTTTAATAAATAAAAAAAGAAAAAACTAGTGTTTTTAAATTAGAAAAAGAATAATTTTAAAGTAAAAATAAGCTTTAAAGTATAAAAGAAATATTTATATATAATTAAAAGTAAAGGTATTAAAACTAAAATTTATATTTATTTATATAATTATTAATAATATTAATTAAAAAATTACTTTTATAAATAAAAAGTATAAATGTTTTACTATAATTAATAAGGAAATAGTATATAAAATAAGTATACTTGTTATATTAATATACTTATAAGCTTTAAAAGGTACTATACTTAGTGTTACTAATATATTTATTTAAGGAATTATAAAGTTTAATATAAAAGTTAAAAGTTATTAAAAACTAATTTATATATATATATTAATTCTAATTTAAATTTTCCTTTAGTTTTAAAAAAGCTATAGTTAGTAGAGAATAAAGCTTTTTTTATATTATATTAAAAGGAAATTTAATATAAAAGAGTAAATTACTAGATTTTTTATATCAGCTAAAAATAATAATTAAATAAAATAAAAAAGTTAAAAATAGCTATTTAAGTTTTAGGTTTAACTTTTATATATTTAAAGAAAAATAAAAGGAAGTATAAAACAATTATAGTAAAATTAGTAATATTTATAGTTTTTATAGAAAATATAAATAAAGTATTAAAAGTAAAGATTTTACTTTTAAATACGAAGCTTTAAGTAAGGATTTTTTTAAAATTTTATAATATATTATTATTATTTATAAAAAAGAAGTAAATAGATTTAACCTTTATAAATTTAAAGTAAATTATAAAATTAATTTAAAAATAAATAAGAAAAATTAAAAGGTATTTATTTTTTTAAGCTAGTTTATAATATATTATAAAAAGAATTTTTAGTTTTAAAGAAAATATTATAAAATTTTTTAAATAAAAGCTTTATTTAAGTAAATAATAGTAAAATTAGGTTTTTAGTTATTTTTATTTACAAATTAAGCAAAGGCTTATAGTTTTATTATAATTTTAAAGTATTAAATATTATTATAAAGATAAATTAATATTTATTACTTTTAATTTTAAAAATTTTATATAATTTAATAAAAGCTAAATAGTTTATAAAAATAAATATAATTTAAGTATTTTATAGAATATAAGTAAAGAAAAGTTATAAATAGAAGATAGCTTTTTATATTAAATATAAGCTTTCTAAATAGTTATATTTTTTAGCTTTTATAAAGTTTTTATTATATTTTAATAGTATATTAATTTTATTTTATAAGATTTGCTAAATAAATGCTATTTAGTATATATAAATAATATTTTTATATATATTGATAGAATTTAGAATTAATATATAAAAACTATATAAAAGGTATTTAAGTATTTAATTTAAAATGGATTATATTTAAATTTAAATAAGTATAAGTTTATTTAAAAATATATAAAGTATTTAGGATTTATTATAATAGTAGGTATAAGGGTAATATTAAATTTTAAAAAAATATATATAATATTAAAATAAGATATATTAACTTTAATTAAAAAAATATAAAGCTTTTTTAATTTTATTAACTTTTACTATATATTTATTAAAAATTATTTTATAAAAGTTATATTATTAATAGCATTAATAGGAAAAAGGGTTATATTTTAGTAAATAAAAGAATATTAAAATATGTTTATTAAGTTTAAAAAGGTATTTATATAAGATTTAGTTTTAATATAATAAGATTTAAATAAAAAAAATATTTTAAAAAGCTAATTATAATGAATAAGGATTTAAGAGAATATTATTTTATAAAATTAATAGTTAGTTATAGCTAATAGCTTTTTATTTAAAAAAACTAATAGTAGCTAAATAAAATTATTAAATTATTAATAAAGAAATATTAGTAATTATTACTTATTTTTATTAATAGTATATTAAGCTAAAGAGTATTAATAAGTTTATTATTTTTTTTAATTATAAAAACTTAAAGAGGGTTATAATTAAATAATAGCTTTTAAAATAGTAGGCTTAATATATAAATTAAATAAAAATACTTTAGCTTTTAATATACTTTTTTATAAAAATTAGAATTATATAATAAAAAAAATAAAAAAAAATTATTTAATTAAAAAAAAGTATAAATTTAATCTTCTTTTAAATATTTAATAATTTAAATTTATAATAGTTATACTTAAAAGGTATAGTTTAAAATAAGGAATATATAATAGTTTATAAAATACTTTAGTAAAGGAATAAAAAGTTAAATTTAAAACTTTAATTTTAAATATAGTTAGCTAAATATAGTATTAATTTTGAAAAATATTTAAAATATTATAAAAAATTATAAATTTTTAGAGTTTTAATTATTATAAAAAGAATAATAAAAAAAAGTTAATTTAAAGAATTTAAAGTTTAATAAATTATATATAAAAATTATTTAAAATATTTATAATTTTAATATTAATAAGTATTTTAAAAGAAAAAGGATAATTTTTATTATAAACTAGTATTTTTATTAGCTTTTATTATAATAAAAAATTAAATATTTTTTATAAAATTATAATATATATAAAAGAATAAAAGTATAAAGAAAAATAAAAAAAGTATTTTTAAAGCTTTTATTAATTTTTAACTAATATTATTAAAAAATAACTATAAACTTTATTATTAAGCTATTAAATTTAAAATAAAATAAATTTAAAAATATTTTTATTTTATAAAATTGCTAATATTTATAAGTAATTTATAATTATTTTAATAAGGAAATTATATTAAAATTTATATATTTTATAAATATAGAGGTTTATATTAAATACTTTATATAATACTAAGTAAGATATTATTAATAGCTAAAAGTAATTATTTTTAATTAAAAATTTAATTAAATAAATTATTTTTAAAAGTATATTTACTAATTATTATATATTTATTAATATTTTAATATAATATATTATTTAAAAATAAATAAAAAATTAAAATTTACTTTTTAGTTTTTATTTAATAAAATTAAAAAAATTAAATAAAATAGGTATTAATAATATAAATAATATTAAATAATTATATAAATTTTAATATAAATATATTAGCTTTTTTTATAATTTATAATTATTAATTTAATTTAGTAATTTTAATATTTAAAAAAGTTAAATCAAGATTTTATTTAGCTATATTTTTAAAAAAAAGAATAAAAGGGTTTATAAATAAGCTATAATAAATTTAAAATATATATTAAGCTATTATAGCTTTTACTATATAAACTTAGAAATTTATAGCTAATTATAAAAAGTTTATAATAATTTAATTTCAAGTTAAAGATTTAGTTTAAGTAAGTTTAAAAAATTATAAATTTTTATAATATAAAAAGAAATTTAATTAAATTTAAAAGAATTTTTAATTATTTATAATAATCATTAATAAATAATAAAAATATATAGTAAAAGAACTGCTTTATATATATTTAAAATAGGTTAGTAAAGGGTATAAAAAAAAGGTTTTATAAAATAAGTAGATTATAAAAAATTTAATTAAATTAATTTAAAAAACTTAGTAAATATTATAGCTTAAAATAAGTTTAAGTAAAAATATAATAATTTATAATAAGTTAATAATTTATTAAATTAATATATAATATATAATAGCTAATAAAAAAGGAAAAATTAATAATATAAGTAAATAAGAATAAGTATAAGGAAATAAAAAGAAAAGAAGTTATACTTTAATTATATTTTATTTTAAAGGTTAGTATAAAAAAGTATATATAGTATAGTGTATTAAAAGAGAAAAAGGGTATAAAATAGAAAAAGTAAAATTTTTATTTAAAATAAAAAATTTAGGAAATTTAAATAAAATTAAATAAAATTTAAAAAGCTATAAATAAAAATTAAGAGGGTAAAGAATTTAAACTTTCTTATTTATAATCTTTTTTTTTTAAAAAGAAATATAGTAAAAAAGATTATAAAGAGGAGAGTAATTAAGGGATATAAAAGAATTAAAATTTATTATAAAGGTTGTAAAAAGAGGTTTTTTAATAGTTTTTTTATAAATTTGAAAGTAAAATTAGTAAAATTTAAAAAAAGAAAGAATAGAAATTTATAAAATAAAGATTTTATTTTCTTTTATTATTAAGTTTATTAATTTATAAATTAATTAATTAATTAAAAAATAAGCTTTTTAAATTGGAAATTAAACTATTTACTTTAAAAATTTAAAGGAAATTATTAAAAAATATTTAATTATTAGTATTAATATATTAGATTATAGAGTTAAAAAAGCTAGCTATAATATAATTATTACTTTTATTAGTATTAATTTAAAAACTAAATAAATATATATAATTTTTACTTATAAAGAGAAAATATTATTTATTTTATATTAAAGTATTATATAGTATATAGTATAAAGCTTTTTAAAATAGGGATTTTAAAGGTATTAATAAAATTTAAGAGAATTATAATTAAAATTAAAAATTTATTTTATAAATTTTATTATATTTAATATTCTTTTAGTTATAAGAATACTGTTAATACTTTAGAATTAAAAAGGGTAAAGTATAATAAATAGCTATTAATATATTAGCAGTTTTTAGTGTTTTTTATATAAAAATTTATACTTTTAATAATATAATAATTTTTATAATACTTTAATATTTTATTATTTTTATTGTAGGTAAAAATAGAGTTAAAGCTAGTAAAAATATAGTAAAAATATTTATAGCTATTTCTTTATTAAATTAGTTAAAATTTTAATTTAAAATACATAGAAATTATATAAACTTAATTTTAGATTTTAGCAGGTATTATAGTTATAAATAAAAGTATTTTAGTAAATTAATAAAATATAAAAATTAATAAAATTTATATAGATTTTAATTATTAGCTATTAAAAACTGTTAACTTTTTATTAAAATAAAGCTTACTTATAGTATTAGTAGTAAAAGGGGAAAAGAAAGTAAAAAGTAAGTAATTTTAAAGGATTTTATATTTTTGTGACGATCACAGCTGGTTCCTGGCTGATAAACCTAGTGAGCGGGTTTATGTTCAGGGAACGTTCAAGGTGGTGA
>NW_026517086.1:0-86194 GCF_026229845.1 Diaporthe amygdali
TTATATATATTTTTTATAAATAATAATTTAATTTATAATAATTAAAATATATAAATTTTTAAAAAATAAAATTATTACTATTTTAAATACTATTAATAGTAAAATTTATATTACTTTTAATAACTAATAATTAAAAAATTATTTATTACTTTATAAAATAGTTATTATTTACTTAAATTTAATTACTTATTTTTAAAAACTAATTTTTAATATATTAAAAGTTACTAAATATTATATTAATAAAAATATTACTATATATATTTATAATATTCTTAAAAAATTTAAAATCTATTATAAAATTAATTATTTTATTATAAATAATACTAGTAATAATAATATAATAATAAATAAATTAAAAAAGCTATTAAGTTTTAATAAACTTAATTATTATATTTATTATTTTAAATATATTACTAATTTTACTATAAAAGTTTTTTTATTTAAATTTAATATTTTAATATTTAAAAACTTACTAAGCTTAAATTAAGCTAATACTATAGCTTAATATATTAAATAGCAAAAATATAGCCTTATTAGTAAATTAGTATTATTTATTTTTATTATTTATAAATTTAATTATTTAATAAAACTTTTTTTAATAAAATAAATATTAAGTTTTTAAAAATTAAATAATTTAAAAAGTAAAGTTTAAGCACTATTAAAAGTAATTATATATATATTAATATAATAGCTATTTATATTATTTATTATTTATTATATTTTAAAGCTATATTTATTTATTATAATAATTTAATAATAATAAAATAACTTTTATTATTAAAAATCTTATTAATATATAAAATATATAAAAAAATACTTATATATTTTTTATAATAATATAAAGCTATTAAATAGTAATTAAAATATAATTACAGTTATTAGTAAAGTTTTTAAGAATATTAAAAATATATTTTTAATATTAAAAGATAATAGTTAATTTTAATAATACTAAAATAGCTTTATTAAAGTATTTAATAGTATTTAAAACTATACTTTAGTCTTTAAATTCCTTTTTAAATACTTTAAAATATAGAAATTAATTATTTTGTAATTTTTTAATTTTAAATATTTCTTAATTAATATTAATTTAATTTAAAAAAAGCTTAATAAATACTATATATTACTTAATAAATTACTTATATATTATACTTTTATTATACTTTATTTATTATATAAGTAAAAGTATTTTAAAGCTATTTAGAATTATAAATAAAAATAAATTTATACTATTAAAGCTGCTATTTAATAGCTTTAAAATAAAAAGTATAAAAATAATAGTTATATTTATATATTAATAAAAAAGTTTAAAATAAAAAGAAAATAATTATTAAATAAAAAATTTAATATTTACTATAATAAAATATATATTTAATAAAAGCTATTTTTATTATTAATAATATTATTAATATTATTAAAAATATATTAATTAAATACTATAAATTTAAAAAATAAATATAAATATTAATAGTATAATATTTATTTAATAAATAAAAATATTACTAATTTATTACTTTATTAATATTAATATTAATACTTTTACTTATAATTATTATAAATAGCTTTAAATATTTTTTTATACTAGTAATAAGTATTAAAATTAAATAATTATTTTTATTAATTAAATATATAATTACAGCTTAGTAAAATCAACTTAATATAAATATTATTAATATTATTTAATTACTTTAATTATAATAGTTATAAAAAATAATATAACTTAAATAAAATAATATTACTTTATTTAAATAGCTAAAACTATTAAACTTATAAATATAATAAATAATATAAAAGTTAATTAAAAATAGTTTTTTAATATTATTACTAAATATAGTTTAAAAGAATAAATAAAAATAAATAATAAATTTAATTAATTAAACTAAAGTAAAAGATTTTTAATAATAGTATTATATATTATATTAATTAAATTATTATACTTAATAAAGCATATTAATAAATTTAATATAGCCTTACTAAATATATATATACACAAAACTTGATATTATAAAACTTTATAAACTATAATAAATTTCAATTTTAAATAATTACTTTAATTAAATTTATATATAAATTAATAATATATTTAATTAAATATATATAAATTAAAATAAGCTATAATTAATATAGTTTTAATCTTTATATACTTTATAAATAAAATATTATAATAATTATTACTTAATAATTTAAAAATAACCCTTTTTAATATAACAATTATAACTAATTCCTGGCTAATAACCCTAGTAAGCGGGTTTATATTTAAAGGGCGTTTAAAATAATAACGTTTTAAGTAATATATAATAATAGTTAATTAAAAGTTTTATAGCTATTTAGGGTAAATACTTAAATTAACTGCTAAAGAGCTGTTTTAAGCTAATACTATTTATCTAGTAATAAGCGTGTTTTATATAGTTTATTTTTTTAGCTTAAATTATTAGGTTTAAACCTAATCTTATTAATCCTTAGTATTGGCTTAGGTAGCTTAAAAATAAGCGTTCTGATTTAAATACTAGCTTATTTAATTTAATTCTAATTTAAGTAAACTATACCTTATATAAGCTAGTAAATTACATAGCTTAACGTATTCTTTTTTTTACTATTTAGCTATATAATAGTTAGCTTATGCTTATTTTTAAAACTAATTATTAGTTTTATTTTTATTAGGGTTATAATATTATTCTCCTCTTTTTAGGGTTTTTATTTTTAAAGATTTAATTTGATTTTTTTGCTTACTTTTGTAGTTTATTCCTTTTATATAGGTTTATTTTTATTTATTTTTCCTTATACAATTTTTCTATTTCCTTTTTCTTTTTCTATTTTTAATGTCTTTTTTATTTTCTGACTATTATATTCAAAATTAAGAAGCCTTATTTTAAAAAAACTAAATAATATTAGGCTCTTATTGCTTTAATTTAGTCTTAGGGTATTAAAAGCAATATACCTTATTTTTATTATTACTATTGCAACCTTTATTGCTTTTATTTAGAGAATTTTAGCTAGTGTTCTGAGTATGTGGATTAGGGGTTGTTTTATAATGGGAATAATATAATTTAAGCTTATAAGTATTTTCTGTTTCTTTTTATAGTATCCTTTAGCTTTAACCTTTTATTTTTTTTATAGTAAAAAAGGTTTAGTATAAATAGAAGTATATTAAAAAGAAGGCTAAGAAGGTAAAAGAAGAGTTATTTCTCTTATAAACTAAGCTGCAAGCTGCTTTAGGGCGTTTTATATATTTATATTATTAAAATTATTATTTTAAAAAGCATTATATATTCTTATTTTAATAAGGTATATAGGATTTAAATAAATATAATGCTAAACAGAAGCATCTTTATAAGGCAGAATTGCGGATAGTTTCTAATATTACCTTACTAAGTGCTGCAAATATAGCTGCTTAGCCTTTACTTAGCCTTAATATATCTAATGCAGATTAAGTATTGCTTTTTAAAAATAGTAGGTTTAATAGTAGTCTTATAAAAGCTGCTAATAGTTTATTAAATTCCTAACTAATTTTTATAAGTTATCCTTATTGCTATAGTTTTCCTATTTAATTAGGTATTTTATAGTATTGCTATATATTTTATAATTAAAGATTTATTCTACTTTATATTCTAATTTATAATTATTAAGTTTAATACTATTAGCAAGTTTAGCATTTATTAGTACTAGTTTTAGCATTAAAATATAAAAAATTAAGTAAATTTTTATATTTTTAAGTAATAAAAGTTTATAATTAGTTTTTAATATCTATTTCTTAATTTTAAATAATCTAATCTTTTTAAAATTAAGTTTATTATTAGGTTTTTTAATTTTAATTTATTTTTTATAAAATAAGTAAATTATATTTTCTTTTTTAAAGGTTAGTTTTTTTAACTTTTTTTAATTTACCTATTTTATTATTTATTTTTATATAAATCTTAAATCTTTTTTAAATTATTTTTAAATTTTTTTAATTTTATTTATATAATTAGTAGCTTATAGTACTTTTATTTTTAAAATTACTTATTAGTAAATATTTAAATTAAATTTATAATTAATATAAAATAGTAAAATATTAGTAATATATATATTTATACTATTATATATAAATTATATAAATAATAAAAGTTATATTTAATTATTTTATTAATAATTAATATAATAATATAAATATTATTTTAATATTTAATTTAATTATTTTATTTATTTATTTATTTATAAATATATTATTATTAATAATTTATATTTAATTTTTAATTATTTTATTAAAAAAAATTAAAAGTTTAATATAAATAATTTATTTTTATTTAAAATAACTTTTTTAAATAGTTTATATTAATTAATAATAATTTTTAAAAAAATATAAATAAGTTTTTTTATTATATTAGTTTTTTTATAAAATATAAAATAAATATATTTTATAAATTTATTTATTATAATTAAAATATTATTATATTTAATTTTAATTATTAGTTTTATTAATAAAAAAAGCTTAATAATAAAGTTTAAATTAATTAATTTTTATAATTTTTTAAATATTAATAATAATTAAAATAGCTTATATAATTTATATTTTATAAATTAGCTTTTATTATAAATATTATACTTTTTAAAAATTTAAATAATTTTTTTTTATATATTAAAAAAGTTTTAATATTTTTTTAATTTTAAATATATAATATAAATATTTTAATATTTATATATTAATACTTTATAAAGTTTTATAATAACTTTTTTTTAAAAAGTTATTAATAAATAATATTTATTTTTATAAAATAATATATTATTAATATTTTATAATTATATCTTTTTATTATTTAAAATATTATTATATTATTATTTAACTTTATTAATTAAGTTTTTTTAAAGCTATATTTTATAAATAATAATTAATTAATATTATTTTATTTTTAAACTTTTATTATTATTAATATATAATATTATTTATATTTTAAAAAATACTTTTTATTAATAATTTAGCCTTTTATTAAAAATATTTATTTATTTATTTTTAAATTCTTTTTAATAAATTATTTTAATATTAAATTATAAAAAAAATTTTACTTATTTAATTTATTATTTATTAAATTTTTTAATAATAATAAAATAAATTAAATTTTTATAATTAATAAATATTTATATTTAATATTTAACTTTTATTAAATAATATTTTTATTTTTTAAATACTTTAATTATTACTATAAATTCTTTATTATATATTAAATAGTTAAATTTAGATTTATTAAGTTTTTATAAAAAAAATATAATTAAATAAAATTATTTTTATTTATTTTATTATTTTAATTTTTTTTTAATAATAAAATTTAAAGTATTAATATTTATTTTATAAACTTTATTAAAATTTACTTTTATAAATATAAGTTTTAATATAATTTATTTTTTAATTTTATTAAATATTTATTATTTTATTTTATTTTAATAAAAAAGTTAATTTTTTTTAATAAAATTTATTAAAAGTTTTAAAATATTTTTATAGTTTTTAATAAATTATTAATAAAAGTTAATATAACCTTAAAATTTTTTAACTTTTTTAATATTAATAAAAGTTAATTAATTCTTAATTATTATAATTTTTAAGTTTTATATTTAAGTTTTTTTTAATTAAATTATATATTTAAAAAAGTTAACTTTTTATATATAAAAGTAATTTTTTTTTAGTTTTATTAAAAACTTAACTTTTTAAAAAGTTTAAAAAACTTAATATATATATTATTTATATTTTTTAAATATTTTTAAAAAAAAATAAAATATTATTTAAATAAGCTATTATAAAAAAATTAAAATACTTTTATAAAATATTATTAATTATAACTTAAAATAAAGCTAATATATTAATAAAACTAAAAAATATAACTAAATATTTAAAATAATTATACTTTATTTTAAAAATAATTTTTTATTTTTTTTCTTTTTTTATTTTAATAAAATTATATACTTTTTTTAAGTTTAAAGCTATAAACTATTTAGCTTTTTAAAATTTATTATATAATTTTTTAATAAATAAAAAAAAATAATAATTCTTTATTATAATATTATTAAATTATTAATAATTTATATATAAGTATAATTTATTATTTTTTTTAAATATAAATAAAATAAAGTATTTAGCTAATAATATAAAAAGTTAAATATATTCTTTTTTAAAGTTTTTTTTTAAATAATCTTATAATACTTTAAATTAATTTTTATTAAATTTATAAATTTTATAAAACTTTAATTAAATTCTTTTTTTTAAAAATATTTTATAATTCTATTAACTATATTTAAATAGTTTAATATTAAATATTATTTAAAATAATTTTAAATATTTTTAATACTTTTTTAAAATATATTTTAAATTATTATTTTCTTTATTTTTTTATATAAAGTAAATAAACTTTTTTAATAATAATTATATTATTTTTATATATAAAAATTATTATTATTACTTTATTTATTATAAAATTCCTTTTAAAAATATTATTATTATTTTTAAAATTTTTAATAAATAATATAATTATTTTATTATTACTTAAATTTTTTTTACTCTTTACTATATTATATATACTAACTACTTTTTATTTTTTTTAAATTTTATTACTAATTACTATTATATATATAAATTTATATAAATATAAGCCTTATTATTATTTTTAAAAACTAAATTTAATTTTTTATTTTTAATTATTTTTTATTTTAAATTAATATTTTAAAATATTTAATTAATAATCTAATTAATTTAAAAATTACTTTTTTTTAACTATAATATTCTTAATATCAGCTTATATTTTACTATATTTATAATATTAAATTAAATAATTTTTTTTTAGTTATTAAAAAAAACTTAAAAATAATTAATTTTTATATTAATAATTTTATTTTTATAAAGTACTTTTTATTTATTAATTATATTAAATAAATAAAGTTTTTTTTTTATTTACTATAATAGTTTATATTAATTTATTATTATAAATAAAATAAAGTTTTTTTATATTTTATTATTTAAAAGTATTATAAATAGCTTTTATTTAATTTATATTATAATCTTTATATACTTATATTTTCTACTATTTATTATATAAAAAAACTTTTTCTTAAATTTTTTTATAATTATTTAAAGCTTATTTAAAAGCAACTTTTATTATTTTTTATTATTTAATTTTAAATTAAAATATTTTTAATTTTATTAATAACTCTTTTAATAAGCTTTTATATTACTTTTAATATAATTACTACTATTATAAAATCTTTTAATTATATATTTTTAAAATTAAATAATAAAATTATATTTATATAATATTATTAATACTAATTTTAAAATTTTAATTTAAAATAAATTTAGTAATTTAATTAAAAGCACTATTACTATAATTTAAAGTTTTATAAATATTTTAAAAAATAATTTTATTATAATTTTAAAATAATATATCCTTTTTTAAATATATATTTTTATATTATTTAAAAATATAGTTTTTTTTTTTATAAAATTAAATTATTTTTATTATTTTATATTATTTAAAAAAAAATTTTCTTTAACTTTATTAATATAATATATTTTATATTAATTAAATATATAAAAGGCTTATAAAATATTCTTATAATAAAAGTATTAGTTATATATTTTTAAATTATTTATTAAAAAATATATAAATAATAGTTTAAGTAGTTTATTATAAGCTATTATTATTACTATACTTTTATTTTATTTTAAAATTATAATTTAAATAACGTTTATTTTAAATACTATTAAAAGTACTTTACTTATATACTTATAAAAGTTCTAGTTTTATAAATTTAAAAGTATTATTATATTAATTTTTATAGCTATTATTATAAGCTTTTATTCTACTATAATAAGTATTTTTAATCCTTTAAATACTTTAAAAAACTATTTTAAGGCTTTTTTATTAGATAAGTATATTTTATAATAATTATTAAAGTATTCTATTTAGCTTTTTTTTATATAGTTTTTAAGTATTTACTATTATTTAGCAATATTAGCTTATTATATCTTTAATACTAGCTTTTAATTTTTCTTTTTTTTTTTACTTTTATATTTCTATATAAAATATTCTTTTTTACTATAATTATAATATTTAATATTCTTTTTATTCTTTTTTTAAATAATATTAAGTTTTATTAAGCCTAAGTACTATCTATATACTATAATTCTAAGCTAATAATATTTTTCTATATTTACTTTATTACTATTTTATTAAAAGTTTTTTATACTATTACTTTTCTTTTTTAAATATTATTTATAAAGCTTATTATTAATTTTAATAGTTAATTTAATATATTATAAAAAATTACTAAGTTAGTTATATTTAACTAAATTATCTTTTATTTTTTTTTAATTTTTAATAAAATATAAAGATTTTAATATTATTTATAGAATTAATTTTAATGCAAATTTATTAAAATTTTATAGTATAAAATAAAGCTAATTTCTTTTATTTATTATAAATGTGATAGGAATAGAATTAGGGAAGTACTATTAGTCCCTTAAAGGTGTAAATAAACCTTATAGGCTAGCAGGGTAGGCCTGGAAGGATTTGCTATATAATAAAAGCAGGTTATATAATAAAGCAAAAGGATAACTAAAATAATTAAAGCAATGTTTTGCTTTAGATAATTTAAATAATTTAACGCTTTTATTGCTTTAGGTAAGTAATACTTTAAATAAACTGTTTAAAGTAATATTTCTATTACTTTAGCTAAAAAGATAAATTATATAAATTACGCTTATTACTAGTAAATAGTATTAGCTTAAAATAGCTTTTTAATAATTAATCTAAGTATTTATTTAAAATAGCTATAAAGCTTTTAATCTATTATTATTATATATTACTTAAAATATTGCTATTTTAAATATTTTTTAAATATAAACTTGTTTACTAAGTTTATTAGCTAAAAATTAATTATAATTATTATATTTTAACTACTTTTATTTAAATGTTTTATATAAACCTTAAATAATAACTTATATAGTTACTACCTTTATTTTAATATATCTTTTAGCTATATTTAAAAAAACCTTTAATAAAAATTAAATAATAATAACTTTAAACTTTTATAAGCCTAGTACTTTAAAATAGTTAAAGAGATTAAAAAACTTTATATTTATATTTAAAAATAAGTTAGTTAGAATAATAAAATAGAAAAATTTAAAGTTAAGGTTAAAATACTTTAAAGTGCTACTAATATTATTAATATCTTAGTTAAATTTAAAAAATCTATTAAGCTTATTAACTTAACCTCTTATAATAGTTCTTTAGGATAGTTATAAGCCTACCTTACTTAAGTTAAGGCTTACTAGCACTTTTATAGCCTTAATAATTAATCTAATAGAAAATAAATTATATATATAGCCTTTTTTTTAAAAAAATAAGCTTTAATATAATTTAAACTTTACTTTATAAACTTCTTTAAAAAAAATAAGTTTAAATAATATAAATAAAAAACTTAAAATATCTTTAATAACTTTAAAAATTATAAGCTTACCCTTAAATTACTTTTTTAAAACCTAAATAAGGAATAATAAGCAAAAAAGGAATTTATAAAACTATACTAAAAAAGACCTGCTATAACTTATACTATAAAGTTCTACTAAATCTATACTAAAATCAACTATATTAATATTATAAAGATCTTTATATTTTATAATAGGTTAAAAAATAAAGTAAAAAATAAACTATTTAAACTAAACTAACTAAATAATTTTATTTAATATATAAAATTAGCTATTTAAATTAATAACTAAATTTATAAATACAAACTTAAAAAAAAGGGGTAAAACTTAATATATCCTTTTTACTAGTAAAATAAGCTAAACTTTAAAAAATAATACTAGCTATAAATAATAGCTAATAAGTAGTATTTAAATTTAATAAAACTTAATATTATTTAAAAAAAACTTAAAAAAAATATTAAATGCTATAATTATAATAAAAAAGAATATTTTATATAAGATTATTAAAATAAAAAAAAGAATAATTGGAAATTAGTATTAAAGTAATAATAGATTAATTTAACTATTAAAAAACTTATAAAAAACTATATATTTATAAGCTAAATAGTATATTATAAAAATAATTATAATATATACTTTTTAAATAAAAAAGTATTAAAATAATTCTTAAAAGCACTTAAAAAATAAAAAACTTTTATAATAATAAAATAAAAGCTATTTATAATTATAATTAGTACTAATTAAATAATACTTTTAAATTTAAAAAACTAAAACCTTTATAAGCAGGTAAATAAAATACTTTTTATAATATTTAATACTAGTATTATTTAAATTGTAATTTTAAAATAAGATAAAAGTATAATAATATTAGCAGTTTATAAAAGACTTTTTATACTACTATTAGTATATTTTCCTAATAACAACCCTTAAATATATTATTAGTATTTAAATTATAAGGAAATCTTATAAGCTTTATATATTTTTAATAGGTATAAGATATACTATGTAAATAAAATTAAAGAGAATTTCTTTTTTAAATAGCTAAATATAATAAAAATAGTAAAGCTTTATAAGTAAAAGAAATTATAATATTAGAATATTTAATAATACTTTTTAAACTAAAAATATATAATCCTTAAACTTTAAATAAATTACCCTTTATATTATTTATAAAACCTTAAACTATAAAAATATTATTTATAAATTAATTATTAAATATATTTTAAATTAAAACTTTAAAACTAATATTAATATTACTAATTTAATATAATTTTACTGCTTAATAAAAAAAATATAATACTAAAAAACCTTATTATTATAATATAAGTATTAAAGGCAGTAAAAGGGCTTATATAAAGAGCTATTTAATAAATTAAAAAAATTTTAATAAAAAACTAAATAATAAAAAACAATTAAAACTAAATTTAAACAAGCCTTAACTAGCTTTAACTAATATAAAAAGGTTTCTTTATATAATAAATATTAAAAAATACAAATATATAAAAATTATACTATAAATTAAATAATAACCCCTTATAGCACTTTTAAATAGTAAAATATAAAAAAACTTTATATTATTAATAATAATAAACTAATATAAAATATTATAATAATAAAAAATAAAACTTTATATATTTAATATTATTAATAAATAAAAGGTACTTTATAAAAATAAAATTATTAATATAAAAACTAATTATTTACTAATTATTTTTAATAATTATAAAAAAATTATTTAATTTAATATTATAAATATAGCAAAATATAAAATTATACTAAAAATTTTATAGCTTAAAAAAAGTAACCCTTAAATTAACTAAACTATTAGCTAAATTTATTAAAACTAATTAATAAATAGGAAAATTAAAAATAAAAAAATAAATTTAGTTTTTAAAAATAGCTATAATATTAGCACTTATATAAATTTATATAGTAAACCTTTTTAAAAATAAAAAAAGGATTTAGTTATTAAAGTAAGAATAGCTAACCCTTTAAATAAATTAAATAAATAATAATAGTATTTTAATCTGTTATAAACTAAAGGAAAAATAAAGCAGTTAGCCTAAATAATATAGTAGCAAATATAAAAAATATAGAAATAATAATATTTAGTATACTATAAAATAATATAGCTATTACTTAAAAAGTTTATCTATTTTATATAATAATAAAAAAAAATAAATAATTTAAAATAAATTCTAAAAAAATACTAAAAATACTTAAAGCTATTTTAAATAATACTTAATATTAAACTATTTAAATATAATTAGTAAAACTATAAAATATTTTTAAAAAAAAAAATCACTTTAAATTTTATAAGATTTATAACTTTAATAAAAAATAGCTTAAAATACTATAAAAATACTTTAATAATAATTTAAAAAAAGAATATATCTAATTATTTATATTATCTATAGGCTACTTTATTTTTTTTATATTTAAAAAAAATAAAAAACTATACTTTTATATAAATTATTAATAGCTTAATAAAATTATAATTAAAAATTAGTACTCCTTTTTATTTATTAAAGAATTATATAATAAACTTTAAAAAGTATAATAATTTATAATACTAAATTTTAAAAGTATTTATAACTTTATTAAAATAAAATATAAAGAAAAATAGAAAACTATTTTTAAAATAAAGTATAATTATTTTAAATATTTAATTATACCTTTTAGCTTTATTAATATACCTACTTTTTTTTAAGTAATAATTAATAATATTTTATAAAAATACTTTAACTACTTTGTAGTAATTTATTTAAATAATATTTTAATTTTTTTAAAAACGCTTAAGTAATATAAATAGTATATATATTAAGTTTTTTAAACTTTTTAAAATACTAAACTTTTAATAAAACTAAAAAAGAGTTATTTTTATATATAAAAAATTAACTTTTTTAGATATATAATCTAATTAGGAGAAATTAGAATATAAGCTTTTAAAATTATAGTAATTAAAGATTAGCCAACTTTAACTAATATTAAAAAAGTTAAAAGCTTTTAAGGTTATATTAATTTTTACTAATAATATATTAAAAACTATAAAAAGTTATTTATATTATTAACTAACTTTATTAAAAAGAATTAACTTTTTAAATAGGAAAAAAAAAAAAAAAATATATTTAATAAAATTAAGGAATAAATTTTTTTAAAACTTATACTTATAAAAGTAAACCTTAAAAAGGTTTATAAAATAAGTATTAATATTTTAAACTTTATTATTAAAAGAAAATTAAGATAATATAATAAATAAAAATAATTCTACCCTATTATATTTTTTTTATAAAAACTTAATAAACTTAAATTAAACTACTTAATATATAATAAAGAACTAATAATAATTATTAAAGTATTTAAAAAATAAAAATATTATTTAATTAAAGTAAAATACTAAGTATAAATATTTATAAACTATAAAAACCTAATATATTTTATAACTATTAAAAAACTTAATAAATAGTAAATTTAATAATTAAAATACTTTTTATAGTTTAATACTAAAATTATATATTAAAAAGGATTTAAAAATAAAAAAGTAAATACTTTTAATAAATAGTTAAATTATTAGTAAAAGATTTTATTTAAAACTTATATAATACTTTATAAAAACTTAAATAAAAGCTTAAGTATAAGGTGCTTAAAAAAGCGATTTGCTATAAACTAATTAAAAAACAACTTATTAAAATAATAAATTGTAATAGCTTATTAAATATAGTTTATTATAAACTAACTTAATTAAGTAAAATAAAGCTATAAAAATATTTTAAATAATAAAAAAAAGCAGCTATAGGATATAAATAAAACTTTATTTTATAAAGGAAAATATTACTTTTTAGTAGCTTTTTAAAAAAAAGTTATTAAAAAACTTTATAAAGTACTAGTATATAGCTATTAAAGTATTTAAGTTATATATTTAAAGCTAAAACAATATTAAAACTTTTTTAATATAAAATAAAAAGTAGTTTAAGTTATTAATAAATATAACCTTTATAATAAAAGTAAGCCTATAAAATATAAACTATATAAGCTATTATAACTATTATTAATACTAAATAGACTATAAAAATTAATTAGCTTAAACTTTATTATTAAGCTTTTTTTATTTAAAAAACTAATAATAAAAATTAGTTATAATAGTATTTTAGTTATAATAAATAAATTTATAAAGTATATATACTTTATACTTTATAAAAAAGCTAGTATAGTAAAAGAATTTATCTATATATTCTTTAAGATAATTATTAGCTAATATAAATTATTAGATAAAATTATATTTAACTAAAATAAACTATTTATATTAAACTTTTAGTTTTTTTTAATAAAATAATTAAAAACTAAATATAAACTTTTAATAATAGTATATTTATAAATAAATAAGCAAATAAAATAATTTAACTAAATATTAAAATAATATATATGCTATTATATTAACTATTAGTAAAATAATTAAATATTATTATTATTATTAATATAATTTATATATAATAGTATAAATATATATATTATTAATATTTTGCTATTTTATACTAATTATAGATTTAATTTAAATATTTATTAATACTTAATTTTTAATATAAAAGTATTATAAGCTACTAACTATATAAAATAAATTAAAAATATTTATAAAAAAATTATAGTAGATTTAAGATTTATTTAAAAATATATAGTAAAATAAGTAAATTAATAAAAATTAAAAGAATTAACTTTTAAAAGAAAAAATATAGTTTACTTATTTTATAAAAAATAAATTAAAACTAAGTAATTTAGTAATAAACTTAATTTTAAAAAAATTAAACTATTTAAAGTTAAAGAAAAAATATTAGAAATAAATTATAAACTTATATTATTAAAAGGAATAAAAATTTATTTAATTTTTTATATTTTTATATTAAAACTTATATTAGCTAATATAATATTAGCTATTAGTATTAAATTTAATAACTATAAACTAAAATATAAAATAAAATACATTTTAAACTATTAAATATATAGAAAAATAATAAAATATTTAATTAAATAAAAGAATTATAATAATAAAAATAATTTATAAAAACTTATTTAAAACCTAGTAAACTATTAAAAAGCACTTTAAGTATATTATTAAATAATTAGCTAAAAAAATCTATATTAGCAAACTTTATTATAAAACTTTAATTTATAATACTAAAACCCTTATTCTATTAAATATTAAAAATAGCTTTAAACTCTTTAGCTATAATTTAGTTAATAGCCTTAATATAATTAGCCTTTTTAAATATATCTAAAGCAACTAAACCTTTATTTACTAAACTAGCCCTATAATAAACTAAAAACTCCCTTTAACAATATAAATAATTTAAATAAGCTATTACCTTACTTACCTAATAATAAGCCTTATATAAGGCTTTTTAAGCTTTAAGCTTTTAAAAATGCAACTTCTTTTCTTTTATAATAACCTAAAATACTAAAGAAATAGTTAAAAAAAAAAAAAAAAAAAGAAAACAAAAAAATAAGGAAAACTAAAACTTATAAACACTTATTAGCACCTTAAAGCTATTATACCTTTTACCTTACTTAATATAAACAGAATAATAGAAAATACCCTTTATTATTTAATAAAACTACCCCTTTACAAAATAAAACAAATAAAGTATAACTTTAAAACCTAATAACTTAATAAACGTAAATAGTTAATTATACTAATCTAATTTCTTAAAACGCAGTTTCTCTATACACAATAACATAATTATTAGCAAAATAAATATAACAAATATATAAAAGAAAATAAAAAAGAAAAAAAACTTACTTAAATTCTTTAAAAATAAAAAAGTAATAAAAAAAAGGAATAATATTACAAATATAATAGGAATAGAACTAAGGAAGTACTATTAGTTCCCTAAAAGCATAGATAAACTTTATAGGCTAATAGGATAAGCTTAAAAGGATTTACTATATAATAAAAGCAGGTTATATAATAAAATAAAAGGATAACTAAAATAACTAAAGTAATGCTTTACTCTAAATAATCTAAATAATCTAACGCTCCTATCGCTCCAAATAAGCAACGCTCTAAGTAAGCCGCCTAAAGTAATACTTTCATTGCTTTAGCTAAAGAAATAAACTATATAAATTACGCTTATTACTAGTAGATAGTATTAGCTTAAAACAGCTTTTTAGCAGTTAATCTAAGTATTTACTTAAAATAGCTATAAAGCTTTTAATCTACTATTGTTACATATTGCTTAAAATATTGCTACCTTAAACGTTTCCTGAATATAAACCCGCTTACTAAGTTTATCAGTTAGGAACTAGCTGTGATTATTATATTATTTTAGTTTAAATAATTCCCTTTTAGCTTATTATTCTTTATTAAGGTTTTAAAATAGGGTTTTTAAAGTATTTTTATAGTTTTTATATTTCTTAAAAATTTCCTATATTTTAAATTTGCATTTATTAAATACTTTAGCACTAATAAAGTTTATAAAGTATAGTTTAAACTAAGTAAAAGCGCATTCTTTAAAAAATAAAGTAATATATATAATTTATTTCTTATTTAGTTAATTGTTTATTTAGTTAAAGCGTTAATAAGCTTTAATCTATATAAGATATACTTATAATTATTTAAAGGTTTTATTATAAAGTATTAAGCTATTTAGCCTTATATTTTTTTTTATAAAATTAAAATACTAATAATATTAGTAGCAACTTAAAAAGTTATAACTTTTTCTTTAAGTTTCTTTATTTTAGTATTTTATTAAACCTATTTATTAATTTATAAGCGCAAGCAGTTAATATTTTTAATTAGCTTTTAAAGCTATTTAATTGTAAATTTAAAGTAGTTATTACTATAACTATAATTATTAGCGTTATTTAATTTCTATAAAAGGTTGTATTAAGGAAGGCTGTTTTTAAGTTTAAATATATTAAAAGTAAAAGTAATATTTATATATAATATTGCTTAAAGTTTATATAAAACGTTTAAATAAAAGCAGTTAAAATATAATAATTATAATTAGTTTTTAACTAATAAACTTAGTAAGCAGGTTTATATTTAAAAAGCGTTTAAGATAATAATATTTTAAGTAATATATAGTAATAATTAATTAAGAGCTTTATAGCTATTTAAGGTAAATACTTAAATTAATTACTAAAAAGCTATTTTAAACTAATACTATTTATTTAATAATAAACGTATTTTATATAATCCATTTTTTTAGCTTAGTTTAATAATAATTAAAAAAGAAATACTATATTTTATTAAAATATATATTAAGCTTTTTAAAGAAAAGATTTTTAAGTATTTAAATTATATAAATTAAATATTAATTAAATTAAATAGTTTTATTTTAAAGAAAAAATACTATTAATTTTAAAAGCTTATTATTTAAAAATAATACTATTTAATAGTAAAAATAATAATATATTTAAGGCTATAATATTTAAAAGTATAATTTATTTATAATATTACTAAATTATATTATAATTATAGTAGAATTTAGTTTTAAGCTATTTATTAAATAGTAAAAGGTTAAGCTATAGGTAATATTATAATATTTATAATTTAGTGCTTAATAGGTAATAGTTAGTTATTATAATAGCCTTTTTTTAGCTTATTTAGGTAATTTAATTATATAGGCAATAATAATAAAGGTATTAAGAAGGGTATTAGTAAGTACTTAAGCCTATTTGCAAATTTTAGTGGTTAGCGTAGGACTGACTTAACTGACAGGGGGGGGGGCTGTACTTTGCTTGCCATAGACAGTGGGTACAAATAGTCTGGGGCTGTGGATCCAGTAGGGATTACGTAAGCAGCCCAGCTGCAGCCTAAACACCAAATCGGCTACGCCGTACGTACGTAGATCTGGGGAGCCAACACACACCCAAATAGTCAACACAGTCAAATTGCAGCCATACGCCTTCTTTTGGTGATAGCTGCGGTGTGACACGTTGACCAGTGGGCCAGAATACACAGGGCGACCCACATAGTGTCGATTTGACGTCTGACCGATATCAGGCATTTGCGCTTTGAAGCAAGGCGTCGAGGAAACCTGGTTGTTAAAGTAAACCCTCAAGATATCTGAAACTGGAGGTTGATAGTTTGTGAGATAAGGCTAGAGAGCAAATCAAGATAACTTCATGATGCAACATGGCTTAGAGCTCTTGATAAAGGGCTGCCGTCGTAAGGTGCAGAAGGCTGCTCACCATCACCCTCGGTGTTCGTAAGTTGCGTGTTTTCTACTGTCATCTTTATATTCACTATGAAGAAGGCATCAAGACTTTAGGGAAACACCACGAGTTGATCGACCTTGTCAATCACGGAACTTGACACGCTCCGATGTTAGCTCCCACATGATCAAAAAACCTCAACACAGAGCCCTCTGTGACAAGTTCCAAAGCTGTGTAGAGATTTGTGAGCATCCGGGAGACCAGAGTTGGCTTGACAACAATGTAGTAGATTTAGATTCCCGCACAGGATTTTCACTTGCTCGAATAACAATCGGTATTACTTCGCATTTCATCAACAACGCTGCTGCAAATAAAGCTAAAAGGTTACTCTAGAACACTCCAGCAGTCTTCCATGACAGATAGGCCACCGTAGGTAGTGAGAACAGTTAAAAATGAGTCATCCGCACTAGCCAGTTCCAAGTGCAGACTAGAGCAGATCCGGTCCACGGGTCTTCACGCCCCTCGCCGAGCTCATTGGCGAGGGTGATCTGCTTTACAATCCCTCATGGATTCAGAGGTGCTTTCCAGTACGCATCCTAAGGGATCGAGATTTGAAATTCGCGACTGAAATCCTTCTATAAAGCGGGTCATCGCCAACTTGTCAAATGGCAATATCCCGAAGCACCGAAAGAACCACCATATGGAGTGACCCGCCTGAATGAATTGGGGTAAATGAAAACATAGTATACAAGCGACCACGACGGTAGTGTGCCGGATTACCCGAAAGTCCAAAAGTCCGAGTCTCACCGACATGAATAGTGAATAGTACTATCTTACAGCCTTGTATCAGCCACAACGCTCCTTTCTGACATCATTGACATATGCAAGCCATCTTTCGAGTTTCAAATTGGACATTATAAAAGATTGTCTTGGCTGTTCCCGAGAGCTTCATATATCCACCACCCTCTCGTCCCACCTCATCACATTAGCGATTGGCTGCTTCCTCACACTGTATTTTTGTTTCGAGGGCCCAACATAAGAAGCTCATCATAGCTATGTCAAAGACTACGCCACTTCCGATCATTATTTCCGGGACGGGGCCAGCCGCCCTCCTCCTTGCGCATGCGCTCCTACGCGCTACACCGCCGCTGCCTTTTCGCCTATACGAGCGCGATCAGTCAATGTCCTATCGGACCCAAGGCTATCGCTTCGTTGTCAGTGGCCGCGGTGTCAAGTCATGCCGTGAGGTTCTCAGCCCGAAGCATTTCGATCTTCTGCGCGCAACTTGTGGTGATAATCAGCCCGTGGCCCCTAGACGCTTTGACGCACTCGCCGGCACCCTCCTGCCTGGGTTTGATATGAAGCAGTTCGATCGCGACATGCAGGAACAGCCGATGAAAGCAGACCGCACGCTGATGCGGCAGGCCCTGTTCAGAGGCCTGGAAGATTTTACCACGTTCGGCAAGGAGATTATTGAATATGAAACCTTCAGCGCCGCTGGAGACACGAATGGAGCCGATGACAGCTCCGGCGTTTTGGTGCGCTTCTCGGATAAATCAACAGTCCGGGGCTCGCTCCTTGTCGGTGCGGACGGTGGCTTCTCACGAATTCGCTCTCAGCTAGTACCTGATGTTCAACTCCTCGACTGTGGAATGCGAATGGTCCTCGGCAAAACACCGCTCACCCCCGCCTTCTATGAAGCTCTGGGTGCATCGGATGAGGACGACCCTCGTGCGGCTGAGCTTCTGGAAAGCATAGCGTTTGTAGTCGATCCCATTCCCCGAACCTCACCCATGTTTTTCATGTTTGACCCAATGCGCTTCGGTGGGCGTGCCAAGGTCGAAGCCAGCGACCCAGGCCTCGGAGCGTCGATACCACTTGATTACATCTATTGGGCGCTGAATCTGCGCAGCGACGAGCCCGAGGCACAATCCAGAGACTGGAAATCTCTTGATGGCTCCGCCGCCGCCGACCTGGCCGAGGACCTGACGAAATCCTGGGCTCCATCTCTGCGCACACTTGTGAAACACCAGGACCGCACACAGACCCAGTCCCTCCGCAGCTCCATCATTCCGATTCCTTTGCGTGACTGGCGCAATGCCGCGGGTACCAACGGTGTCGAAGGATCCGATGCCCCAAAGACCTCGCCAACTTTCAGTCCCATGGTTACACTCATCGGTGACGCTGCCCACGCCCAGCCGCCGACGGGCGGCATGGGTGCCACCAACGCTTTAATGGATGCCGCGGTACTTGGTGCAGCGCTCGCCAAACATGGGATTACGCAGCGTGCACTTGAAGTGTATGAAGCTGAGATGCGTGAATACGCTGGTGAGGCTCTTGCAGGGAGTCTGAAGCGTGGCAAAATGCTCGTTAACATGCAGGACATGAAAGAGATGCAGCCGATGAGCCACTGAAGTTCGAAACTAGAACCACGTTTCGAGAATGAAACTTGATTGAGATGAGCATGCGTGCGTGTTTGAGCGAGCGAGCGAGCGAGGTTGGAATCATTATATTAGTAATTGTGAGCACGACTGCCTCCGTCTTGGATGTTCACATGAGGCCCGACAGAACTCAATTTTGGTAACAGAGGATGCTGTACGATGGTTAGAGGAGTAGAGGATTTCCATGGGATACATGCAGGGGTGCGAGGTACATTTGTCGGACAAATATCGTCCTGGGGTACTCTTTTACTCAGCTCCCTTAGTTTTTTGCTTCATCACTACTCTCCATGTCAGCATTTGAGCATCCTGAAATGAAATAAATTGTGATCGGCAGAGTCGATCATATATACTCAGTCCGCATATAGCATATAGTACTGTAAGCGAGTTCGCGCCTCGGATATGACGGCTCGCTGGGGTCCACACAGGGCGGTAACCGCGCGCCTATGGCACAAATGCATCAGGATAAGCCACTATGGGTCTGATATGTGACACGTTGCGCTGGCAAAGTAATTAAGTAGCGCATCTCATTGCCACTAGCTGCATAAAAGCCCTCACTTTCACTTTCCATGCTCCATTCAAAGTCATTCGTCGACCCCAGGACAAACACATACCAAGCATTTACCTCAGGAAAAAAGCTCAACTTTCAAGACCATGGGTTTCTTCAGTGAGGTGATCTCCGAGGTGGTCGGAGACGCTGTAGACGGAGGAAACGATTCGCCATCGGACCCCCCGTATGTGCAGCCGCCGTGGGTGGCCCGCTGGGACAGCGAGGCTGATCGTTGGATCTTCCTCAACGAGGAGACAGGCGAGCGCAGCTGGGAAAAGCCCGTGCTTGAGGAAGCTGGTGAGAATTTCGACTCCACAAATCTACATATGACGGTCTCAGCGCGCAAAACTGATACAACAACTCCTAGCTGAGAGTTGGAACCGCGAGGAGGATCGCATGGAGCGCAGATTCGACGACGGCGTTCAGGATGTCGAGGAATTCCCTGAAGATGCCGCCCGCTGGACGGGCGAGGCTGTCGGGGAGGTAGAGGCTGTTCCTGATAGGGTGGAGGAAGGCTGGGATCGGGCGGAGGAGAACGTCGAGGAGGGGTGGGACAGGACTGAGGAAAATGTTGAGCAAGGGTGGGATCGAACGGAGGACAAGGTCGAGCATGGATGGGATGAGACAGTGGATGCTGTTGAGAATGCCCCGGAGAATATTGCCGAGGATTTCGGTGAGGGCGTAGGCAAGGTCGAGCGGTTTGGGGACAGTGTTGAAGACTACGGGGAGAGATTGGAGGACAGCTATGACCAGGGGCGGGATGAGGCAAGGTATGACTGAGTCTTGAGAACGAAACGCGCTAGCACTGCGAGACACAATCTTCTCAAGGACGCGAACGTAGTGATCGCATCTATGGAATATCTCCAGGAGATTTAAGAAAGAAGTTTGTATCTCCAGAGGATGTTCTTCAATTCTTCCAGGCGGCAGGCCCCACCTGTGTATCTGCGGTTAAATTACAACGTTCCCATCACGGCTTCTTCGAGAGCTCCCACTCTTTGATACATTCAACTCAAACCCTCATATTTAGAACGCTATTGCCAGGGAGGAGCCAAGCTACGCATTTCCACCATCAAAACAGTTACAATAATCACCGTTGTGTCGGCCAATATGGAACGTGGATAGACTCTCAATGCCAACGTGTCATAATCAATATTATTGGCTGCTGGAGTCATTCAAGATGCCGTTCAAAACAAGTACTTAGATTGAGCGTTTGAAGTATATAGGTTTGAGCTATCAGTGATTGTACTTGATGGGTAAAGACTGCTCTCCAACCTCGCCGTGTTTCCGATCTTCTGACTGAAATGAGTGTCGAGCAACGCTGGCCATAACGTTGCAAATAAATAAAAGTGTCGTGTCAGACTCCCCAGGTCATCCGTGCATATGTCCTCATAATTTCTAGTTTTGTCGTCGGCGTTTCCTACTCCTTCTGGACTGGGAGGTCATGTCCTTTCATGATGGCGGCGGCAATTTCGTCGGCATCTGCGGAAGTGATGCTTCGAACCTCCTCGGCGACGTTAAGAATATGGCGGGCGAGTGTTGACGACGACAGAGAACGCTTTCCGCAGTTTGTGATGCAATCGCCACCGTTGGTGTAGTTACAGCAGGGGTTGTCGGCTGCTGCAAAGCTGGCGAGGGCAGAGACAATGGCGAAGATGCTGGTGAACTGCATTTTGACGGCGGAGGAGTCAGATGCCTTGATTGAAGACGGAATGGAGAGGTATGGAAGCGAAATTGGCTTGAGTGTTGATGCTGGTGCTACTCTGAGTGAAGAGAGTGAAGGTGTATTCCGCGTACGACTGGCACTTTATATAGTTTTTCCAATACTCAAATTTTCACGGCTATTCTAATATGTCCATGTTGTTTCATTCTGGTCTTACACCGCCTGTAGGCATCTCGGAGATCCATCAGCTGCTGAGGGTTGCTTCATTCACTGATCACGTAAAACTTCTGTCGTCAATATCTTACCTACTTATGCCCAGGAAAGTCGAGCAAGTTTTGGTTGGCCCCTCTGCTTGGTCCTTCTGCTTGGCTTTCTTGAATACCTTGCCGGCGTGACCTACAAGCCTCATTGTTGGATTTGAGTCTCACATCCGCTGCAGGACTTGTGGAGTCGCATCAGCTGCTGGTGGCTGCTTCATTCGCTGATCATGTCCGACTTATATCGCCAATGTCTGACCTACACCCGGGCAAGCCGAAGGAATTTGGGTCCATCGACCGAGACCCGAGAGGGACAGGCTGATCAAAGAGAATTACTAGACATCACTAGCGAGGTGCTTCTGTTATTATTGTTCATCACGCTATTCTACTGTAACACATCGTAAGAGGGGTACCGAAGGATTGTGTGTTTCAGTCACCCCAAAAGCCCGCTCTACCCAGTGTGGACGCAGGCATTCGCTTTCTCGTACATCATGCCTTGTTCACTACTCTGTAGAGCAAAATCGGCGTCAAACATAATTCTTAGTTTGGAGTCATTTGAAACTCGCACTACCACTTGCCTGCGCAATGTCTTTCCTGAGTTCATAGCTTATGTGTGTTGAGGACGGTTAAATCTGCAGCCGCGCTGCCGACAACCGTGCTGACACATCACCTTAATCATCCGAACGGGTTCTTTGAGGAGAAGACTTTCTGGTTTCAATTGATCCAAACTCGACAGTAGCCTGTTCTGCATAATCATTAGAGCCGAAAGAGGGGGGATTTCCAAAGTCAGCACACAATGCCTAGTCTTACGTGAGGAAGCAATAACCCGAACTGGAATGTCATCCCACCAACTACACGATCGTTCAACAATTACCTAACTTTCGGTAATGATTATCCGAATGGCTGACGGACACCGCTTGACCTTGAGGGATTCAGCAAGAGGTGGACAAATTGACAAGCGGCCAAGAGCAACAAAGATGTACTATTGCAATCCTTTAAGCACCAAGGCCGAGCTAAATGAAACTGGGTGGAGGCCAGCAATTGGCAGCCACAAGGCACGGAGATGCAACAAGTAGGCACCATCTTCAATGATAGTCGCCGCAGGATAATATCACATTACATTATTACAAAGGTCTCAAGATGATTTGGTAAAGCCTCGCGGGTAGGTAGGACCAGTTTTCCGCACAGCCCTGCGTCACACTGGTTCTTACTCATTATCGAGCACGGGGTCAGAGATCAGGAAACACTGATGATGACTCAAATAAAGAAATTATACCACTTTGAATTCTATCAGTACTTGTTGATTATTGCGCATTGGATGACTGCGCTGGATCCCGGTGGCGCTGGATAATACGGCACAGCCTCCATCGGCGACGTTCTCCCTCGCACACCTTATATACAAGGCAAGAGTACCCTCGGAAGTCCTTTCTCTGTGTTCTAATTCATTAAATCTATTTCCAGTTTTACCGTCATGTCTGCAAGTCCAGATTTGGGGTTGGAGGTATGGTCCTGGAGGGAAACTTTTACCCCCCTTCTCTGGACCATCTCTTTCATATTCTTCGGATTGCTGGCACTTTCATTCCCACGTCGTTTCCACACCTCCAGCTCATTGACCTTGATAACCCTTTCTGTGGTGCTAGCTATAGCCACCTCGGAAGATCTCTTCCCTGACGAATTCGTGACAGTCATCTATTGGCGGTTCTGCATCATATACATTGCCCATATTTTCTTTCTTCTCTGCTCTAGAAAATCCCAGAGCAATGTTCGTGGCGTGTCTGATGGACAGCCCTGGCTTCGTGGCTACAAGCTACTGTTCAACCCACGGGGAATCCGCACGACTTGGGAGAGCCCAGACACTCTTGCCACTTCCACGTCCCATCAGAGCCCAGATGGGCGGAAGACCGGAAGACGGCTGGCAATGGTCAAACGGCTAGCGGTTCTCTGCTTCGAGATCTTGGTCATGTCTTTCTACCATGAGTTCTTCAATACCACTGTTGCACTATACATCCGGCCGATGGCAGCAGACTTCACTCCCGAGAAAGTCAGCATCATCCGTAGAAGCCTCCTCGCGCTCTTCAGGAAGAACACGGACCTCACCCTTGCTGCCATTGCCCGGGAATGGATGATTCGCTTATGGCACATGGTTGACGATCACATATCCGAGGTCTTGTGGCTCACGGCCTACCATGACGGCTTCGCCATCTTCTTCTCGGGCATTCTTGGTCTGGACTCGCTTGACGAATGGCCCCCAATCTTCGGTTCCGTCTCGCACGCAGCGACGATGCGAGGTTTCTGGGCTCATTTCTGGCACCGGTTGATCTATAAATCCTTTTCCTACCACGCTGGGCTCCTATGCACTCGTGTTCTGCGTCTGCGAGATCGTACTGTGGTACGCTACGCGCGCAACCTCGCTGTCTTCGTTCTGTCTGGCCTGATGCACGCGTTCGTTGATTGGAGGAGGGGCGCAAAATGCGCCTTGTCAGCCAACATGTGGTACTGGTCAATTCAGCCTCTGGCGTTTGTGCTTGAGGACGTCATGCAGTACGCGTGGATGAGATTCTTGAGACCCAAGCCAGCGACGAAAACTGGTCGGATTCTTTTGATGGGCTTCGAGAGGACCGTCGGCTATGCGTGGGTCCTCATCTGGCTAAGCTGGTCATACCCTAAACGGCGATTCCAGGTTATAGCAAATTGTACAATATGAAAAGTGCGTATTTTGCATGAAGATAGCATTGCATCATTGGAAGGACGATGAGTTCCATGGCAATTGAATGCTCAAAGGTTACCTGACTGCGCATTAGTGACACGCGAGGTTGGCCCTGGCTCGGTTACACTTAGATTAGCATTGAATAGTGCCCGGTAGACATGTTTGAGCTTGGATTCTATGGGCATGTTTCACAAATGCATAAATACGTCGAAGCCGCGAGCGAATGCCCACATGAATGTCCATTTCGCTATGAGATTCTTGCCAAGCTATCAAATCATCACATTTTGAGGGACCACGTTTGTAAAGACCTCAGTATGGAGGATTGTTGCCGTGCCCCTGTTGATATCCGTAGTTGGAATTGTCCCCATAGCCCTGATTGTGTCCGTAGTTCTGGCTCTGGCCGTAGCTCTGATTGTGACCGTAGCCTTGTTGTTGGTTCGAGTGGTACTGCTCGGGCTGATGCTGCTGTTGCGGCTGTTGCGGCTGGTATTGGTCTGGCCTGTACTCCTGGTGAGGCTGATACTGTTGGGGCCTATACTCTGGCGGCTGGTGCTGATCAGGTCGGTACTCCTGCGAGTGCTGGGGATGTGAGGGGTTGTATGACTGGTGAGACGGAGCTTGGCCACCGTAATGATCCTGTGAAGGAGGAGGAGGGTAGCTACCCTGTGTTGAGGGCGCAGGCTGATGCCCGCCACTAGACTGATGCCCACCACCCGGCTGAGCACCACCAGCCACCGCGCCCACGCTAACACCCTCGTTTCCAATATCGTCCGGCACGGTGATCTTGACCTTGGGAAGGTACTTCTGCACCTTCTGCTCCACCATGTTCTGCACGAATACCCAGCTCTCACGCTCAAATTTGCGGTGCCCGCCGTTGACGAGACCCAGGATGCTCTCACGCAGCGTCTCTTGCACCTTGCGCACTAGACCGCGAATTTTGTTGACAAGCTTGACTTTAATATCATCACCAAAGCCACGGTCCGCCTGCGAGCCGGCATCGCGGTCGAGCTGCGAGTCGAATGGGTTGCCGCCCAGGATCTTCTCCAGGGGCCGCTGAAACTCGTCCGGCAGCAGCTCGAACAGCTGCTTCTCGATCGCGCCGAGTACGGTGCGGAACTCTAGGCGGACGTCACGATGGACTTTTGCGAGACCAGTGCTCAGCTTGTCGCTGATGACCTTGGAGAAACCACCGCTGCTTCCTCCGTCGTCACCATCCCGATCGCTGATACCTCTCGAGCTTCCTTCATCGGAGTGCTTCTTATTACCGAACAGACCGCCGATGCCCTTGACTATATCCTTGACCTGGTCTTCAAACTCTCCCTTGACACCGTCACCGAGATCACGTGTGCTCGTATTTCCGCGCAGCCAGCGCTTGATGTGGTCAAGCGCGATGCGAGTGAACTGCTCCGCGATGGGTGCGTGCTGTTCCCTCAGCTTAGCACCGACCTTCTCCTTAATCTCGGGGCTGATGACGCGAGCCTTCTCCTCCGGGTTCCGTGCAGCATCCTTAACCGTGTCGCTCAGAACACCGAGGAGTCCATCGAGCTCAAACTTCTTGCCTCCTCCTGGTCCGCTGTCGTTGTCTAGATGGTCCTGGACGGCATTCATAGCTGCCGATAGGAAGCCCTTGGCCCCGCCAGAGAATGAGTCGGATTGGCCGATTCCTCGAGACTGGCTTCCACCTGAGCCTCCGCCGCGGCCCTCAGTGAGGTCGAAAATGTCACGCAGGTCATCGCCCGCCTCATCGGTGATTTGGGTAAAGCTCCGTGTCAGCTTGGCGATCTCGTCTGCGAAGGGCAGTGACTGGCCTCCGTAAGCGTCGGGAGGCGAGTCATCGAGACGCCGTGATCCGTCCTGGGAGTGACCCTTATCCTTGTCGAAGAGTGAGCGGAATGCATCGACAACCTGGTCTTCTAGACCATCGATGGTCTTCTTCTGGAAGATGTCGATCTCAGAAGCGATGCGGGGCTGGATTTGCGGCGCCAGCGAGTCGACGTACTCGTCAACTCGCTGCATCAACACATCGGGAAGAGGCATCGTGGTAGTGATGCTATGGGGCTTGCGATGAAGTAATACGTTGTTTGGAACTAGGAAGGTCACAACATTTAACTTGTAGTAAAGTGGGGGTCGCCCCGCTGGCTGAGGCAGTGCAGGCTGGGGAGAGATGAGCTGAGAGGTCACGTGGCCTGTGAGTATACATGCGCATGTACGTCAGTGCCCATGTGTGAGACGAAGGAACTGGGATTACTTGTGTCATGCATTCTGAACTTGTAGCTACCGAGGACTGAATGGAAAAGATGGAGTGATAGCCAACTTACGCAGAATCTATCAATTGTAGAGATAGATCATGGAGTGAGATTCACGGAATAGGTGGCAGACGCTTAAAAAATTATCGACCTTCATTTATATATTACCAATGCCTACTTGTGTCGAAGGTTTATCCGGCTTCTCGTTTCGTTCAAGTAACTCTTCACCTGTTCCTTGCTGTTCTCGCTGAAAAGATCCTTCAGATAATCTTTAGGCTGCTTCGCAGGTCCGGCAGGTGTGCATCTGAGAAGACTGTGTGTCCGGTCTTGGCAACCTGCACCCCGTATGTAGCATGTACTGCAGACGTCGTAGCATCCTTTGTTGCACTTTGAGCAACCTACATCACACCGGATTAGTTTCAGAGAACGACAGAACATTGAATGTCTTGCAGAACTTACAGTAGAAGACGCCTCCTCCCAGCTGTTCCTTGCAAAATTGACAGCAGTCCTTTTCCGTGAACTGCTTTGATATGTTCTTTTCACCTTTGTAGACCACGTAGCGTGTCAAAACATGGCTGGTGTCTCGACAGGTCTTGTCCATTTCGTAACAGCGGTCGCAGATGCCGGCATCGTCGCCACATTTTTCACAGACTGATATATGGTCAGTACTGTCGAGCGTCATACTGACCTAGCATCTAGTGATGTGACTCACAATAGAAAGGCCCCTGCTTGATCTTAGTCTGGCAGCCTGTACAAGCAATCCCATCTGTGGCAAAATCTGGGTGCGGTCTATCGACGTTGGCTCTTAGATACACGTAGAGCCTGTGGGTGTCGGGGGATTGACATGTCTGCCCTTGGCGGTAGCAGTCTTCACACATGTCGAAGTCCGTGTCATCGCTGCACTCGGGACAATCTACAGAAAATATGTGAGCGAGTGAAGACATAAAAGACAGCATGACTCACAGTAGTATCGGCCTTGGGTGATCAGCCTCTGACAAGGAGCACATCGTAACTCTGACACATTCGCAAGGCGTCTCCTAGCGTCTCCCTTTTCCGACGCAAGTACGTCACCCGCAACAGACTTTTGCATCGTTTTCATTTCATTTTCAGAGCATTCGCACGAGGTTCCTCCCTCCCGGCATTTCAGGCAGAGATCGAAGTCGTCTGTCTCTTCGCAACAATCTGCTCGAGGTTAGCACTCCTCGAAAGGCCAGCCATTCCAGGGTATTGCTCACGTGCGAATTTGCCGTGTCTGATAGACTCCCCGCAGCCTCGACAAAACTGGCCCAGCGGTCCTTGTAACCTTGAGCACTTGCCCTTGAGTTTCATCTCTACCTTGATCTCTGGATCTAAGAGCTTCTCCATGGCGTACGCGAAGACAGTCTCGCCAATACACTCAGCAAGCATCTCCTCCATCTTCTTCGCAGCCATGATTCCAGCTGCATAGCCAACAGCATGCCCGCTCACGTTCTCACTGACTGCCTCATTCATGACCTGCCCAGCTCCATGACCCAGCAATGCCCCATGCGCAGCCTGACCAACGGCATTCGCCTGGTCAGCCATACCCTGAGCAAACCCATGGGCCGCCGCCTCCGGGTCTCCTTGGATATAGTGCATCGCCAAGCTGCCTCCATGAGGACCGGGAACAGGCACGTCAGGTGCGGTAATCGCACCGGCAACGAGATGACTTATGCCAGCGCCAACCCCCAGGCCCACCGCTGAGGTACCCAGCGGTATGAACGCGTCGCGCTTCGTCATGTCGTGTAGGGGCACGCCGCGCTTGGTAAGCTCCTCGCGGATGATGGCGAGTTTCTCCTTCGCGACGTAGTACCGCCGGAGCGCAAATGCGGACACGCCCAGTGTGAGACCAGCGGTTTGGACGGCGTGGCTGAGGCCGATACCCATGGACGCGCTGGCCGCGAAGTGCTGCCGGAGCTTTCTGATCTCCTCCTCCTGAAGCTTGATTGTCGGTCGTTCCGCGCATTTTGCGCGGTAGGCGGCCTCGTCGAAATCGAAGGTGTCGTGGAGGCCCATTGTCGGTGAGTGGTGCTGAACTAACTCAATTGCCACCAGCCCTATGTCGATTTTTGAATCCAATTGAGTACTTGAGTATGAATTCACAGCAAAAAGCTTGGTTGTGAAGCCGCTTTAAAATGTGCTGGGGCTTGCAGATGACCTATCCCGCGATGACATAGCCACAACCCGGATCTTCCAAGATTTTGGTGAATCTGTCGTCGTCGGTCGACGCCGAACTGGAGGCCTTCAGCGTGTGCTGGCTCCACCAAATCCCTGCTTCGAAGGACAGGGGAAGCACATTAGTCTGTGACCCTAGCCCTATGCTGATAGTATGGTAAACAACAATAACAACCCTCCCCTTCCAACCGGATGATCCCTTGACCTAAGTGATCAAGATCCATCTACATCTTTAGAACATAAGAAGAACCATGAGACAGGACTCTTGAGGAGAATAGGGAACTCGACTTTTCATATTTTTCTCTGACTGGCTACGAGTCATGAGACCTAGGATGAATCAGTCGGAGACCTCCTCCAAGCTGCTGTACTTGCTACCAGTCCCGGACGCGTAATTGAACAAGCCGACACCGCTATCGCGTCGCGCGTCCAGAACGTTCTCCTCCTCCACCAAGTATCTCTTCGGCTCATCACTGCCTTTGCTGGATAGGATCTGATCAAGGGCCAGAGTGATCCGTTCTGCACCCACTCTCGCACCACCAATATTCGGCGCAGCTGGGCCCAGTCTCAGCGCTGCAAGCCTTCCCGCCATGAAGAGCGGCACGTCGTCCTTCCACATCAGATCATCGTTCAAACACGGGAATCCGCCGAGACTCTGGATGGGGTAGTCCTTCAACATGGTTTGCAGGTAGGGCAAGGTAGTCAAGTCGGACTGAATGCCTGTAGCGAAGTAGATGTAATCGATATCCGGCAAACCCTCGATGGGCGGCTCCGTCTTGATCTTCCACATACCGCCCTCGCCGTCGACGCATTCCTCGAAACGTGCCTCGTTAATCACAGTCCTCTCGAACATCTTCAAGTTGCCGCGAGCGATGTGCGGCTTGATACGCTTCATGAAGGCAGGCGTGATGCTTCCGCCGCCCCGAGCCTCCTTGATGATCTCCAGCCGCTCCTCGTCTGAGTCCGCTTGGTGGAAGTAACCCTGGTGCAGCGTCTTGTACTTTCCCATCCAGTGGAGGTCGACATCGAAGGCCTTGAGCTTGATTGTGCCGCGCATGATGTGCCAGACCTTGGTCACACCGCGGCGGATGGCGAGGTCAGAAAGCTGCGCTGACGTGAGGCCGCCGCCCACGACGAGGATGTTGGTCCGTTTGTGGGCGGCGACACGGGCCTGGACTAGTGGGTCGGGAAATGTGCCTATTTTCATGCTATGGCATGCTTGTGGCATGCAGGCGATGTGGTCGCTGTGGGTGTGGCCTGGGAAGGAGAGACGTGGAATCTGGGGGAGGACGGGGGCGTTGGCTGGGCCGACGGCGAGGATCACAGCGCGGGCGTAGCGGATGGTTTTGTCGGTGGTGACGGTGAAGAGCTTGTCCTCATCGTTGGGAATGTCCTCTACGTTGCTGTATCGGATGTCTGTGACTGGCTCTTTGTGGACGAGACCATCCAGGAGGTGGTAGCGCTCAGCTACGCAGTCGCAGTGGTCGGTGAAGAGGGACAGTGACGGTGTGTAGTAGTCCCATTGGTCCCGCTGGTTGATGTCGATCGAGGCGTCCTGCCTGGGGAACAAGATGCGTCAATACAAGTCGAAAAGTGCGAATTTCTGCAAAGATATGGCAAAAGCTCACCTTCCGCCGCTGAACTGGCTTCTTTTCTTCCTCTTGTGCTTGCTCATCTCCTTCCCTACACATCCTCTGATTTCTACCAGCTCGTTCTCCCGTCCATGGAAATGCGCATGTGACAACATGGCGTCCCTGTGCTGTGGGTCAACGTGCCATAGCATTGGACTTCGCAGATGGCTAATATCGAACGTGGAAAAGAGCCTCCGCCAGCGTCCGAGCCATTTGCTGTCGTCAGCATCCAGTACCGCAATCCTATACTCCGATTTCGTACTGGCATGCGGCTGTGACACAGGTACCTCCTTTCCAGTTTTGTAATGCTTCAAGGCTACCTTCGTGCCGTGCTTGCGCAGCCAGTGGAATCGACTGTGCTCTTCATCCGTGAACATGGCAGATGGTGCGTCTTCTCTGATGCGAGCAGCGGCAGCAAGGCCGCAGGGGCCGGCTCCAATGATCAGAACATCGAAGATCTCGGGATCAACATCGAGGTCATGTTGAGTGACCGAGGCGTTTGAAGGGTCACTGTCTTCCAGAAGAGGCATCTTGTGATGTGAGAATAGGACTGAGACGTTGAGTCGAGGCACTAGGGTTCAGGGGAACAGATACCGTAGGCTTTCAGGAATCCACGACACCTTGGTCCATCACTGTGCAGACATGGTGTTCTTTAAGAGACCGTCACAAACCCTCTACACTAATCAGCACCCCGGGCACCTTGATGGACACCACGCCTTGGGAAGCGTCCTTTTTGGGACCTGAGCAGTGGTAGCGTAGAGACTATGACCAACTGCCCCCCCCCCCAAACCCGGTGCCTTTTTCCCGTTCCAGCCTTCCCCTCCTGACCAGTGCATGGTATTGAAATCTTGCTGTGTATCTATCTTAAAATTATGTTCATAAATTCATCGGTAGTCATTCTGTCACGGAATTTCTGAAACGAACATTAACCTGCTCCATGACGATGCACTACTGCAGATATGCAAACGATTGCGACTCAGGAGGTGCTTGAGAACCTTGATGGCCCAGACTCCCGGCCAACTTGACTGGAGCCGCTTTCGTCATACTACCCGCTCAGAAACCCCGAATTGGATCCAAACGGTTCAGTCACTGTCCATAGAGGTTCTCAAATGGCTTTATAATCATAGCCGGCCAAACACATCTGGCAAGGCCGTTGATCAGCCATTTGTTGAGCATTAACTCCTGTTTGTTCGTGACAGCCATAAAACACATGTACTGTAGTCGTCATTTGCGACGCAATGAGACCGTATGCGCCAATCGACAGAGTCAATCTGGTTCATGAAGTACGTACACATTCTCAATTGAATGAAAGATCGGTAATTCCGCGCCAATAGTGAAAGAATACTAGATTTGGTCGCCACATATCCTTAAGGAATCCTTAGAACGAGAGAGTTCTGAAAGAAAAATTTAATGGACCAGCCTATTTTTACCGAAGTATCTATGTTGTTCTAGCGGGACGGCACACAGTGGCTTTCTAACAAGCCGTGCTAGCTCGAGCAGGAATTCACCGAGGCATTGTGCCCGGCTCTGGAGACAGAACCGATTGTAATAATAAACGATTCCATAGAAGACCTCGGTTCTATATTTCCAGGCACATTGTCCATGGACGATTCCAACGTAACTGGAAGGGCTGAGCACGAAATACAAATTGTCCTTCCCTCAAGGGAGTTTAATTGACTGCTCGCTTCGAACAAACCCAAGAGTTCGCTCAATTACAAACTTGCAAAAAGAACGAAACGCAACGAGGAACACTCAAGTAAGATGTCAGCCATACCGGCGCGATATGATCCAAGAGTGGTAGTCATACCTTGTGCTCCTGGTCGAGTACCAGATTTGCCTGTGCAAATCCTCTACCTCATCGCCCAGGAACTTCCGCAGCCAAAATCCGTCTTCAACCTCGCGATAGCCAGCAAGGGTACTTGGGACTACCTGCAACCGGCTCTCTACCAATGCGAAGTAACTTATGAGGCGAGACTGATACACAAATATGGCGGCGGGACCTCCGAGAAGGCCGCTCAAAGCAATGAGCCGAGCTGCCATGAGCAGTGCGGTGAATGCCAGGGACGAATCAATCTCGATGACAGAACCTTCGAGTCTCCGGCGCCAGAGAACTTACTTTGTACGGATAGACGAATCACTGCTCTGCACTGGGCTTCCATGCAGGGAGAATCAGCGCTTCCCGTAGCCCTGAAAGCTATACGCTCAGCTCTTAAGCATCAACCGTCCTACATTGATGGTATGGGTCTTAAAGCGCGACAATACCGTGAGGTTGCAAGTGCAAAAGATTACATACTTGTCTCCGCGGAACTTCCACCTCCCCTTTCCCTTGCCGTTGCGCAAGGTAATTTCCAGGTGTGTGAGGCCTTGATCGGTGCTGGATGCGATACGAACCTCTTGCAGAGACAGACTACATTTAGTAACTGGAGGTGGGTGACAGACGCCCGAGACACGTCGGCTTGCTTCAGAATTCACAAGGAGTGTGTGAAAGGCGGACAGTTGGCTTGTATCAGGCGACCCTGGTTTGCTCTTCCAGAATTCTTATATGCTGAGTTCCCCGGTTGTCATACAGCCGGCCACGTTGCGATTCAGTACGGAAATACCGAGGTGTTGGAGCTGCTTCTCCGAAATGGACTGAATATCAAGCTGGGGAGGCTTGCTCTAATCCACTTCGCAGTGATGGAGGGGAACCTTGCAGCTGTGAAAGCTCTCTTGAATCACGATCCGAGCCTTATTCATAAGCGTGTGTGCCGTCAGGATGGTTTTACACTGATTCAAACATTGTCATTCATGAAACAGAAAGCTGGGAGTGAAGACAAATGGAACCAACAGCTCAGAGACATGAATTCGTATCTGCTCGAGCGTGGCGCTGTCCTAGACGCCGAAGCCGGAAACTACGCAGTCGTAGACCTGTATTGGAATCAATCAGACTTCGAGGATGGAGAGGAACATGACGGAGAGAAGCTGACGGCACTGCAAATTGCTCTGAACTATGCGCGCTACTTAATTGCGCCGACCGACGCGCATCGTGCTCAGGTATTCACAGCACTACATGCAGCCGAGGTTTTCATCAGCATGGGGGCTGATTGGAGGCGACAACTTCCGTCAGACCCATCACAGAGAGGAATTCTGGGCCTCTGCCTCAAACGTACCGTCGAACTCTACGAGGACGTCAATAGTGAAGAGCCTGGGCTGTTTAAGAGGGCCGGGCTGGAGTTGTGTGACGAAACCGAGATGAGCCTTTATCGCGAAACCAGGAGAGCATGGGGACGGGTTCTCAAGGCTATCGTTGAAAATGCGGCTCTGCCCCAGGACGAGATGGCTCTGTCGACAGCCTTCACCTGGTTGACCCACCGGTGTGGAAATGAGGCTCATGGTCGTACAAGGCCGTTGGTAGGCTGCTTCTTTCCACCGGGGTAAAGCCGCCTAGTCAAGACGTGGAGAAATGGGAGAACTTGTGCCTTAGGAGAGATGAAGAAGGCCTGTACGAGGACGGAACTCGGAGTGATTGGGCTTTTCTCATGCCTGACACTGTGGCTGACGAGGTGGCGACTGAATAGGTAGACGGACGCCAAAGAAAAGGTAAGCACTTTTATATTGTAAGAGGTGATTTTCCAGGAGTCTCCCCCAGACAATATTACAGAAGCTTTTCATGTACACACGCGCGGCCCATGAACTGGACCATTGTGATTTGATTTTAAATTTGCTGTTTCCGGAGTGCTTGCCATACCCTCCATGGCAATTTCCAGCTACTTTTGACCTGGAATGGATCAAAGTTGGCCTTCTCAATCCTTTCCAGGTAGTCGCCAGCCGGTACAGCCTCCAGGAGCACTCCAAAGCCACGCTTGACATCCCGCTGTGTGGTGTCCTCCTCCTCGGCGTGACTGTGTTCCACCTCGCCGGCATGTTCATATTCGTGACCTGGGTCTACCCCCTGGCCTATGTTCTTCAACATCTCCCGCGCTGTAATGAGATGATCGTTGGCACGGGTGGCGACCTTGAAGATGGCATCCTGCAAGCCCTCTGCGTTCGGGCCATGGCGGAATACATCCTCCTCTCGCAGGCCGACCTCAGCCATGACATCGAGTGGCAACAGGAGGGCTTGACTCCTGCTGTTGCCTGCTTCCATTCCACCGGGCGTGTGCACTGGCCGAGGAGGTGCAGCCAGGACAGGCACGCCGCGCAGGGTCGCGACGATACCGCACGCCTTGCCGATGTGGCTGGCCAGATGGTCCATGTGTACTGAGCGAACATCCATTGCAGCCAGTGTCATGTACATCAGGGTGGCGTACGTGTTCTCTGCGTAGTCCTCCAGCGCAGCCAGGCTGGAAAATGGCCTGTTGCCCATGTGCTTCTCGCGGGTGTTGATGAAGCGCAGCAGCCAGAACTTGATCGAGCTTGCGCTGCTACTGGAGCCTGTCCTCTCGGCGAGGTCGGTTATGGCTTTATGCAGGAGAATGGAGATGGGCTCCTTGGGAGGATTGCCAGCAAAGGTCTTGTTGACGGCATCGCGCCAGAATTGCATGCGCATGAGCCCTATCGTGGGGTTCGAGACGGTCTCGGGCAGTCGGGCGAGCTCGAGGTTGAGGGTTCGCAGGGCGTCGTAGGCATTTTGGGCGGATCGAGGGACGAATTGGCGCAGGAGATAGGAGTCGTAGTCACCTTGTCTACAGTAGCAAGCAATGTGAGAAGGTTGCGCCGGGGAAGGAAGAAATGCTGGAGTGTTGCAGACCTCAATTGATTTACGCAGTATTTTCGAGCGCTCTCGATATCTGCTTCCGTAGCGATTCCTCTTATCGACCGGACACTGCCCAGCGCCCGGACAATTGGCCTTCCTGGACCATGTCTGAGGCTGTGGGAAAGATACATTGCATTGGGAAGAGCTCGAGGTCAGGCTCCCATCTTCAAAATGGTGTGTGCTCCCTCCCCATATACCAAAGTATCGAAACGGCAAGGGGGCGATAACTTCTTTGATGCTTCCCGCATACTGAACATTTTGGATGACGGCATGGGCAAGCTGGGACCCTGTCGCCCCACCTTTCTGACAAAGTGCAATGCCTTGAGTGGCTGCAGGCACCGACGCCAAAAGTCGCGCCCCCAAAGCGCAGGCGCGTCTCACCAGAGCACCCTTCTAAACGAGCATCCGGCCGTCGAGGCATCTTGCCTTCGCCACCGACTCCCAATACCAATTCTTCTCGCCATGACGACTCGCGCCATGGAGTCTCATACGAACGGCGAGCCTCCAACAAAGAAGAGGCGCTTCTTCACAGATCCAGACGAAATTGTCCGCCCCTCAGACGCGTCTGGCTCGGCAGCATCTCCTCCTGGACCATCTTCGAAGCCACGCTTCTTCAAAGATGCCAACGCAGATGCACGTCCTTCAGATGTAGATCAGACAGGTCAGAGGGGACTACTGGCACAACAAGAGCCGGAACCTGCCGATCATGCCTCCTCGACAGCCGAACCTGGCCCATCGAATGCAGGCAGTGCATCCTTAGTCTTTGATCAGGAGACCTTCGAAAGCTTTGTAGGGGACAAAGTCCAGCCTGATGTCCTCGAGCTGATCCGTGACAATTGTGGAAATGATATCGAAAGAGCTGTCAACATGTACTTCGACGGCACATGGAAGAACTTTAAGAAGAAGGCAAAGCCCACAAGCGTCCAAAAGACGATATCTAGGAATCCCAAGCCACAGGAACCCGAGCCTCCTGACGATCGGTCGAACGCAACTCTTCTATCTACCCCGGACTCTCGCTATATTGGCTCTTTTGGTGTGGAAGGCTGGGCAACAAGGAGCGGAGCGAACCTCCTAAAATACGGAGACACTGTCAATATCGAGCGTCAAAAGACCCAGCCTTTGAAGAGGCAACGAGTAGATGTCATCGTCAGGTTTACAAATGATAAGGGCATGGAGGTTGGACGTCTGGCAAAGGACAGCGCCAACTGGATTTCTACCCTGATGGATCAAAAGTGTTGCAAATTCGATGCGACATGCGTGTACGCTCCCGAACGCTTGAGGACAAACGACACCGTCTTCATCCAACTGCGTTGCTCTTTTCTCAAAAGTGCATTCCACAGGCCAGGCTTCAAAATGCCTGACAACCGAACAACAGGTCTCTATGAAGAAAAGGAGACGACCGAAGAACGGGATCTGCGCCTGAGACAAGTTGCGCTGGTGAGGCTATTCCAGGAAATTAATCTGAATCCGACGAAAATCAGCGCTGCCGCTGCTCGGCACTCACGTCAAGGCCTGCTGGATGCCGCCGAACTTGCCGAGAAACAGGAGAAGGAGCCGGCCAAAACAAAAAAGTCCGACAAGGACGACAAGAATGGCTCCTCGACTCCGTCAGAGGATGAAGACGGCACCGAGTTAGAACAGGACCAGCTCGATTCCCTGTACAAAAAGGCGCAGTCCTTTGACTTTGACACGCCCGAAGCGGAGCCGGCCAAGACCTTCGCCATGACCCTTCGTCCCTACCAGAAGCAGGCCCTTCATTGGATGCTGTCAAAAGAGAAGAACGAGAAGGAGAAGAGACGGGAAGTGTCTATGCATCCACTCTGGGAAGAATATGCTTGGCCGATCAAGGATGCAGATGACAAGGACCTACCCCGTGTTGCCGACCAGCCCTGCTTCTATATGAACCCATACTCTGGGGACTTATCACTCGAGTTCCCTGTCCAAGAACAGAACTGCCTCGGCGGCATACTTGCCGATGAAATGGGCTTGGGTAAGACCATACAGATGTTGAGCTTGGTTCATTCGCACAGGTCGGAAGTTGCCGTCGAGGCCAGGAATAGCTCCAGGAATGGTGCTGGATCCGTCAACAATCTTCCTCGCCTACCTTCATCAGCAGCCGGAGTTGTCTCGGCCCCTTGCACTACTCTGGTCGTGGCTCCCATGTCTTTGCTGGCCCAGTGGCAGAGCGAGGCTGAGAACGCATCCAAAGAGGGAACTCTAAAGTCAATGGTGTACTATGGTAGTGACAAAGTCGCTGATCTTCGAACCCTTTGTTGTGAGGCCAACGCATCCTCTGCACCCGATGTCATCATCACCAGTTATGGCATCGTACTCTCCGAGTTCACTCAAATCGCGTCCAGGGGTGGCAGTATGGATGGTCACCGCGGGCTCTTTTCTCTGAACTTTTTCCGGGTCATTCTTGACGAGGCCCATAATATCAAGAACCGCCAGTCTAAGACTGCCAAGGCCTGCTATGACATCTCTGCCGAACATCGATGGGTTTTGACCGGCACACCTATCGTGAATAAGCTTGAGGATCTATTCAGTCTCGTCCGCTTCCTCAGAGTCGAACCGTGGAACAACTTCTCTTTCTGGCGCACATTCATCACTGTGCCTTTCGAGGCGGGTAATTTCGTTAAAGCGCTAGACGTTGTGCAAACTGTGCTGGAACCTTTGGTGATGCGGCGCACAAAGGATATGAAAACACCCGATGGCACGCCTCTCGTGGACCTGCCTCCAAAGAGCATCGATGTTGTCGACATTGAATTATCAGATACCGAAAGACAGGTCTACGACTATGTCTACACCCGCGCCAAGAAGACTTTCCAGGAAAACGTTCAAGCAGGAACTGTCATGAAGGCTTTCACCACAATTTTTGCGCAGCTCTTGCGTCTGCGACAGACATGCTGTCACCCGATTCTTGTCAGAAATCAGGACATTGTAGCAGATGAAGAGGAGGCTGGAGCTGCAGCCGACGCTGCGGCGGGTCTTGCTGACGACATGGATCTCTCTTCGCTGATCGAGCGCTTCACTGCTGATACTGATGATGAGAAGGACGCAAATGCTTTCGGTGCACATGTCCTTGAGCAGATCCGAGACGAGGCCGCCAATGAGTGCCCTATCTGCTGTGAGGAACCAATGATTGAGCAAACGGTCACAGGTTGTTGGCACTCGGCGTGCAAAAAGTGTCTACTGGACTACATCAACCACCAGACAGATCACCACGAAGTACCAAAATGCTTCAACTGCCGTGAGGTCATCAACTCTCGGGACCTTTTCGAAGTTGTTCGCCATGATGACGACCCGGAGCTCAAAACCGGCCAGACGACACCGCGCATCAGCCTCCAACGCGTCGGTGTCAACGCCTCTTCAGCCAAGGTTGTCTCGCTGATCAAGCATCTCCGAGCCCTGCGCAGGGAGAATCCCAATATGAAGTCGGTAGTTTTCAGCCAGTTTACGTCTTTTATGACGCTCATCGAGCCAGCCCTGGAGAAAGCCAACATGCAGTTCCTCCGGCTGGACGGCTCGATGGCTCAAAAGGCCCGCGCGGCCGTGCTAGACAAGTTCCGGGACAGCAAGAAGTTTACAGTGCTCCTACTCAGTCTCAAGGCGGGTGGGGTCGGCCTGAATCTCACAAGCGCCAAGAGGGTGTTCATGATGGACCCGTGGTGGAGTTTCGCGGTCGAGGCGCAGGCCATCGACCGTGTGCACCGGATGGGACAGGAGGAAGAGGTCAAGGTGTACCGTTTCATCGTGAAGGATAGTGTGGAGGAGAGGATGTTGAAGGTACAGGAGAGAAAGAAGTTCATGTGAGTGCACACACCCCCTTCCCTCTTTCTTTCCCCCCTCCCTCAGCCTCTGATATTTTTATCTTTGCGCATTTGCTGACTCGATCAATTGCAGTGCTACATCTCTGGGAATGATGAACGACGAGGAGAAGAAGATGCAGCGGATCGAGGATATCAAGGAGCTATTGAGCTAGATGGGAGAACGGGTCACATTTTGGGGCGTGGATTTATTGTTACGGACTCATGGCCTGAGATACGGGTGACTCATATCTCGGAGGAGACGCTCATCATAGCATGGCTAGACATACTTGCTCCACATACCAATTCATGTGTTAGAATTGACGGCGTAGAAGCAAATATCACGCATATTTATAAATCGTCCACTCGTCTCAGCCAGGCTTGACTTGCTTGCCAATCTCGTCACTCAGTCTCGCGCAATTGCATTGAAACCGATTGTTCTCACTCGATGCGCTGTACTGACTGGTTTGAGTCAATATTGTGTGGATGATTAAATGAAATGCTAATTGTAACGACAAACTGAACGCATTACACAGAGACAGCAGCCTGCAGCTCCCTGACCTCCTCACTCGCAGCACCCTTCTCCACCTCACCAGCCTTCGCCGCCTCCTCGTCGCCAAAGTTCTCCCTGCCAGCGGCAAAGACCTTGTCGAACTCGTACTCGCTCCAGCGGATGTCCGGGTTGAGGCCGGCAAACTTCCAGACGCCGTCGACCTTGCGGTACCAGTGCATGTTGTAGCTGTGGGCGTGGCCCTTGACCTTGACCTCGGACAGGGTAGCGTCGGTGTAGACCTGGTGCGGCACGCGCAGCTGGTGGTGGCCGACGACCTCGGTGTCCGACACCTTCTCCCACCGCGAGCCGCCCACAAAGTGCTGCGTGCGCAGCAGCGGGTTGCCCAGCACCGCCTTGTCCGAGATCATGGCGATGAACTCCTCCGCTGGCATCGCCGGCCAGAGCTTGTCCAGGAATGAGCGGTAGTCGATCTTTGGGACGGGATCTTGTTAGTGGCTTGTTGGCTTGCATGGTGATTTGCATGTGGCGGTCTTGAGTGGGTGTGTGTAGTGGGTGTATGGGTGTGTGTGGGTGCGAGTCTTACACGCAGAGTGGGGGCAATGCATTTGCTTAGCCGCTTCCAGTCCTTGGAGTCGTAGCTGTCTGCCCACTCGAACAAAGCGGCGTTGAGGCCGAGGTAGTCTGGTGGTCCAAGTCAGTCAAATGTCGTCCGAAAAGATCCCATATCCTAATTATCTCATACCTGAGAAGCTGATCTCATCTGAAGATGCTGGCATGGAACCCATGGTGAAGGATATTATTACACAGATGTTGTTCGGACTGCAGCAGAGGTATTATTGACCGGTAAGTTTTTCAAACATTTCACGAATACGTGGGCACCCCCACCGAGATCGAGAGGACGGCGATCTTCTTTTTATCAATCTCACCACACCCCCTGCGCCAGGATCGAAGGAGGGTGGTCCGACACGCCGGTGTGCCCCCCCTGTTCCGGCCGTTACCCGGACGTCCGGAGGTGGTTGGGGAAATGCGTGCTGGCCGTGCCGACGACCCCCCCTGAGCACTAGGCCACAAATCCCATCACTTATCATATCCCGCTTAATCCGCGTGCATGTCCTGACGCAGAGTCCCCCGGCCGAGACAGTGGCGGCACGCATGTATGGTGGCATCGGGCTGCATGATCAGGAATATGCCCCCGGGAGGGTTGGGTGCGTGTTGTGATTTGCACGTGGTGGTGGGTGTCTTATTCAAGCTCCTCTCCCGCCCGAAACCGAGCACCCGCTCGGGTCGCCAAGACCTCCTTCGACGGGTCGTGCAGTTTCGGCGCCGAGCGTGCTTAACATTCTTTCAAACTTGGTTACCTTGGCCTATCCCCCTTTGTGTCTGTCGTCGGTCCGCCCTTCGAAACAGCGGATGACGCTAGGGCTGCAGCCACGGCTGTGCTGGACGACATCCTTCTGGTAGCTCCGTCCAAATTGGAGCTCGTTACCGGGTTGAGAGCACCTTCGTACCTAAATATACCTTCCACACATTTATCGGCATCCAGACATTGGGCTGGTTGGACTCCACGAGTTGGAGGCATTTGTTCTGGCGACCTAGCATATGCGTCATATTGGATGCAGATATGATGAGGCACTGGACAATATCCAATTCTAAATACAATCGACAACGAACTTTATCTGATTTTTACACCCAATTAACCATAGTCAGAAAGTTCCCTTGCACGAGAACACAGCCACCGCAAACGCAACAACTCGCCCTATCCAGAAACAACGGGTCCGCCTGCTCAGATATTAGCCTGTTGTGTCCAGTCTATACGTCCTCGTTTAATCCGACCATCATTTCGGTCCGGGTCAAATGTGCTATCGTCGTCGGCGTCCTCGTTGTCGTCGCGGAGAGCGGGACGCTTTAAATCCGCCGGTCGCGCATGATAGCCGCTCATCAACGTGCCGAAAATCCGGCAGCGGTGGGACTGCGCCAGCCGTATTGCGAACGGGCTCGGCGGAGCCTCTTGGCCCTTCCACTCGTCGATCCAACCTCTCTCATCTTCCGAGCCCGTATTTCCACACAGCTATGTCTTGTCAGGCTCCTGAATCTGGAAAAGACATTGAGTAGAGTGGGTCGCGAGTCGGTGTACTTACATGTCATATCGTAGACTTCGCCCGCACGGCTAATCCACACAGGCCGACGGTCTGGATCAGGGCCATGTGATGGTGCCCCAAGATCATCGGTCCTTGAAGGGGCCGGGATCTCCGATCCATCGGCCGCTGCTAGCTCGTCCGGGTACACGTCGACCAGGCTCTCCAGCTTTGCTACTATCAAGTCCCGCCGCTGGAGCAGCCGCAGCATCCCTGGACACGGTTGGGGGACGCGCAACCTGTGGGAGATGTCCGTGCCAGCACCGTCGAGGACGTCTCCTAAGAGTATGCGGTTTCGCACCATGCCCTCCCAATCTCCAAGGGCTTTTGACGAACATTTGTTAGCATCAATGGTCTGACCAGCGGGGCAGCCCCATGCAGCGGAAAAGGAGAGGGAGGATGCTCACGTCGCAGGTCATATACCATTCTGTTCACCGCGACCTCGTGCCGGGCCAGCTGGTCCACGGCGATCTCCTGGACCACACGGCCTATGCGGAGATAGTCATAGTCCTCGATACATACTGCAGTATTTCGGTGATATCGTGCGAAGTCCTCTCTTGCCTCTCGACCAGCGTATTTCCTCAATATACTCTTGCCACCAGGACGAAAGTCCATATAGTATTCCACAATTTAGTCCGTGTGGTCTGGATATAAATCTTCTAGAAGAGGCACTTACGTGTCATGTCATACACACCACCCCGAATGATTATGTAGGTACCGTCTTCCGGGTAGCATGCAAGCTCCTTATCCGAAAAGACCCTTTCAGCATTGGGCGGAGGGCCTTGAATAGGGACAGCCTCGGCCAGTCTCGCAACTTTGTATCGCCCCTGGATGCCCCTGACAACGGCTTCTAGGAACCCTCCCCCTTGACATCTGCTCCATTACGAATATGGCATGTTGCATCTCATGCGCCAGTCTGTTGCCCAGGGCAAAAGCCGCATGTGCCTTCTGCGCCGCTATAGCTGTAGTGTTCAATAGCGCCCAAAATCATGCTGATAATGTTCTTATCTGGGTCAGGTTGGAATGTAACGCCCGCGGCCATTCTAGCAAGCCCGACGCCTGGGGCCATGAAGCTGATTTGAATCGATTTGGACCAGTCATCTATGAGATCTTCCAACTCGTCAGCAGACTTCTGTTCGGAGGATCTCTCAATCCAGTAGCTCGAACCCGTAGCCAAATGTTCTCTCCCCTTTGTACCGAGGTGGTAGCATCCGCAAAAGGCAAAGTCAACGACGCCCGGACGGAATCATTCGGCATCTGTATGCTAGGCCTAAGTGAGTTCCAAAATACCGGGTCATCCACGTTGAATGTCGCATTTGGTGGAAGGCCAGGCAGTAGCCGTTCTGGGGCTGCGTAGCTGTCGCTCAAGCGGATGTCGAGGTTATGCCACCGTGCCTAGTGTGGGAGTAAGTCACTGCATATTTGCAAGGATTGCTAGGGAGGTGAAAACATATCTCAGCTTCGCCACTAACCTTTTCGAAGACCAAAAGTCAGATGTCTTCGTTCACGCGCTCGTCGATGTTCAACTTTACTGGCATGCGCAAATCGAATAAAACCGCTTAATACATTGGTAAGCCGGCGAGTCTCTCTCTTTGCGCGGAATCATCCAGGAATAGTCGATCCAGATCAGCATCACTGGGCATTGGCAGCGGAACAATATTGTCAGGGCTTGCCTCCGGTGGGAGTTCATCGTAGTGATCAATGTCGATGTCTGGAAATGTGGCATGGAATCCCGATCGTTTCTCTACCTGCCATGGGCCACAGGACTCGACTCCGAACCTTGATGCCCACGGTGAGGCAGGCTGATCTTGGACTGGGTCATCCTGGGCTGAATCATCTTGGGCCGGGTTGTCTTGGGCTGGGTCACCTTGGCCCGGGTTGGCCTGGACCGGACTCGCCATCAGCACGTCGCCGGGGAGGTCAACAGACAAAAGTCAACAGGGTTCCCGTGAGTTAAACGCAAGGATATGAGCGGATAAAGCAGTAATAGAAAATGAGGCTGGTAATACAGAACTTGGGCTTTGTGAGAGCCCATGTCTCGTTTCGAGCTTGAGAATTTCTCATGCTGTTTTTGGGAGCCGCACAAAATAGGATTGATGGAAGGCTAGACAAGATCTTCGACCTACAACAGCACATACACGCTGACATGCCATTGGAGGTATAATTTTGGTCCCCGAACAAATCCAATAGTTTACCGTCTCGTTCCGCATCCGTCGCCTTTTCCGACCTTGTTCTCCCTCCAGTCCAAAAAGAACCCATTCTTTGGATGGGAGATCCTGATACAAGCCAATTCAACATCATTCAATATCGCCGTTTTCTCACAACCAGACACGGCAGGTGTTGCTGACATCTCTCCTTGGGCGTGCTAATGTGACTCTCTTCCTGGGACACGCACTTTACGCATCAGCCGCCGGACAAGGTTCTTCCTAGCTTCCGCCGTTGAATGGACCGGCTCAAGGCCAGTTTTCTCCAGAATACCATTGATACGGTTTTGCAGGCTCAGCGTTGCGCCAAGCCTTGTCGCGGTGCGTTAGCGGCGCTTTCTGCCGTCGGTTCTGAGAGCTTCCACCATTCTTTGAGTCTGGCCAATCAGGCGCATTGTCTCTGGTCGATGCTCGTGTTTCAATTTCGGCATCGTCGAATTGGCCCAGCTAGCTTTCACTCCAGGTGAACTGGGCGGGAGGGGCTGATCATCATGGGCCTGGGCGTTCTCCTCTCTCGAAAGCTCGCTGCTGTGGCGACCGCTTCGGGGCTAGCAATCTTTGGTTTTGTTTTTTGCTGCTTCTTTGGTTCTTTATGATTCGTTGCCACCTTGGTAATTGATTTCTTCAATCGGTATGCCCGCTTTGCATTCCTGCGTGCATAACTTTCGTGGCCTGTGCTTTGCGTGACCGTTTTTGTTGCTTTTGTAGTGACAGCATCTCCAACAGCAACATTCAAGCTGGAAGCTTGTGAATTTGTCGTTGTCTTCCTGGAGATGCGTTGATTCGCCTGCTTCTTCGGCTGTGAGGCTTTTGTGTCGTGTCTAGCGGGGCGGTTCTGTGCCTTGCCAGGATTTCCAAGTTTCGTCGAGGTTCCATCTCCCCAAGCCAGGCAAACTTCTCTGATCTTTGGCTCGACTTGCTGCCTTGCGTCTTCTCGCGCGACTCCTGATTTGAGTAGCGAATCATACTCGGTTTCGCAGTGGCGGACATGTGCTCGCACAGCCAGACGCACTTTGTGGTGTACGTTGAGCTTTCCCGCCCTGCCTACCTTTCCCTTGCCCTTCTTTAGCGCCATCTTCAACACATTTCGCAATGATTCAGCAGGAATCCGAGGGTAAATCTTCAGGACCTCCTTCTGAAAAGTCTTGGTAATAGTCTCATCTCGCTTCAACACATTGGCAGTCCTATCGGTACGGGTATTTATCTCTTGAAACTGCACGCCCACGTAAACGTCGGTTGGCACGCCGAGCCCAATTTGTTGCTTCTTCCCATCGATGACAACATAGACAGAGCGGCCACTTGCTTTTGTCAATCTTCGACAGTGGCCAGTTATGTAGACGTTACCCTTGGGCACAAATGAGTACCCAGAGGGAAGGGACTCTTTTGGTAGCTTGGTCTCGGACATGGTGTCTGGGTTTGTGCTCTGACTTGAGGGACCACTGAGCCTGATTCTTGTTGCATGTCGAACGCCAGAAGCACGAGGTCTCACAACTTCCAAGGGTCCATCACCTTGGCAAATTGTCAATTTAGAGGCGGCTTTCTGTGCGAAGAGTTCTTTCTGGGAAAGGCTTCTTCTTGGCTGCGCAGGAGCAAAAATTCTGGTAGTCGGGATGGGTTGAGGTGCTTCGGGCCCGATACAGTGTTGACCTCTTGTAAATCAGAAGGTGTTGAGTTGAGGATGTTGTGGCTGAATGGGAACTTACGAGAAGTAAGGTGAATTATGAATTGCTATCGATTGCAATCAAAACACCTAGGTGCTACTGAGCCGTGGAAGCGCTCAGATTAAAGAAGATAGACTTGGGAGAAGAGAGGTAACGTCGAACAAAGGCCTTCCAAGTTTTCCCTAAACCGGCAACAGTCCAATGCCCAACGATGGCAGGTTACAAAAGGAATGAACTGTACCCACGTTTGTGGAGGTGCTACACCAACAGCTAGAAATGAGCTTGAAAGTTGCCATCAAATGTGGCCACGTCAGGCTGGATGTCGACGCGGTTGTTGTTCTAAGCAACGACGCGTGTAGTCCAGGACGTTACCCCCCCCCCCCCCAGGGTTGTACCCTTGCAGTGCTAGGTATGCAGTTGGCCACCACAGACTTCCAAAAAATAGGCTTTCAACGTGGATTTTTCCATGCATGGATACCGTTCATTGTTTCCTTTTTCTTAGAATTCTCTGACTTCTCAAGGAACCGTAGGAGAATTCTTGGTTCTAAAAAAATCATACAACCAACACCCCAAGATCACAATCACACGCCTTGGTATTGTAAATATGCAGTGCTGCTTGTCAAGGTAGATCTTTTCATATCTCCATGGTCATGCACATCCAATAGTCAGAATGTGAAGAGTCTCGAGGACACTGGATAAAATCAGGCTTGCCACAAGCAGTACCATTGAATTATTTACAAGACTTTGCCTGCTACGTAGGCACCTCCAGGCGAGCCTTAACAAAACTTTCCCAATATCAGAAAACATACTTCTGGCCAGGTGAAGCCAAGCTGATGATTTTACGCTCAGTAAACTCCTCGACACCAGCAATGCCACCAAAGCGCCCATAGCCGCTGCTCCCACCAACCCCTCCGTTCGGCAGCGTCGCCTCGATGTACACTGTCGGCCCATTGACATGGCAGCTACCAGCCCTCACGCGCCTGGCGACGTCCAGCGCACGCATGACGTCCTTGCTAAAGACGCTCGCACAGAGCGAGAAATCGCTACTGTTCGCTGAAGCAATGGCCTCCTCCTCCGTGTCGAATTCGAAGAGGCACATGATCGGCCCGAATGACTCCTTGTGGAAGACGTCCATCTCCGGCGTGACGCCTTCCAGGACATGCGGCCGCATGATGGTCTTGTTTGGGCCCGAGATGGCCATGTCACCCTCGATGATCTTAGCTCCTTTCTCAACGGCTGACTCTAATAATTTCAAGACTCCCGCAGCAGATGCCGGCGTGAACAGCCCCGAGATAGATACGTCTGGGTCTGCGATGTGATTGCCCGTCTTTAGCTTCCCGATCCTCTCGAGCAACTTAGCCTTGAAATCTCCCATGATGCTCCGGTGCACAAGCACCCGCTCCGTGCTCATGCAGACCTGGCCCGAGTTGCTGAGCGCGCCGAACACGACCGACTCGACCGCGTCCCCGACGTCTGCGTCCGCGAGCACGATCACGGGCGCCTTGCCGCCCAGCTCCAGGACGCACCGCTTCAGCACCGTCGACGCCCAGCCGGCGATGATGCGGCCGACACGGTCGGAGCCCGTGAAGTTGATGCGCTGAACCTTCGGGTGCTTGACGGCGTGCTCGGTCACGGCTGGCGTCTGCGCCGGGCTGGTGGGCAGGAAGTTCAGACATCCTGGGGGCAGGCCGGCTTCGGTGAAGGCGCGCACGATGAGGTGCTGTGACTTCGGGCTGAACTCGGAGGGCTTGAGGACTATCGTGTTGCCGCAGATCATGGGGCAGGCTATTGCCCTGGCGGTTAGGTTTACCTTGACATACAATTAGTACATACTCTTCAGTTCAAAAATGTGAGAGCATTCGTCTTTGAGTAAGGTTATCCCATACAAAGCCAATAAAGCAGGGTTCAAGCAACTTCTTCTTCAGGTGAGAGTCGGGGTCTTACCGGCGCATTCCACGGAGCAATAGCAAAATTAACCCCAACAGCCTGCCTCTCGACCAGTATGGTCGTACCAGGCCGGTCAGCAGGAACAATCTCGCCCTTGATGTGCGTCGCGAGACCAGCGACCTCCCTCAGCACATTCACGGTCGACAGGATATTGACCTTAACCCAGGCCTTCGTCGCCGAGACCTCGCTCGAGAGCAGCTCGGGCGCGTCCTTGCCCATGTACGTCTCGAGGATGTCGGCGGCCTTGAGGAAGATGAGTCGCCTTGCGGACGGGCCCGTCCTGGACCACGTCTGGAAGGCCTCGTGGGCGGTCTCGATGGCCCGTGTGTAGTCGTCCGCTGTCGCCGACGCGCAGTCGTAGATCTTCTGGCCTGTCATTGGATTCGTCACGGGAAATGTGGCCCCGTCTGAGCTCCTCACGTACTTGCCGCCGATGAAGAGGAGCTGGTCGTTCTCGAGGGCTGTGTAGCCATTTTGGCTATCGCCGCCCGCGCTATCGTCCGCTGGCATCTTGTGCGAGTCGCTCCCGTACTTTTTTTGTCTTCTTTCTGCTGGAGTTGGCTTATGGCTTGTCATTGTGCAAGTCGTTAATTGCTTTCGGAAGAAATAGTGTTTTTACGCCACTGGAGTGGAAGTTGTGAATGTTAATAGTGCTGAGAAGCCTCGGCAGATGCTGGTCGTATGGTGGAAAAGAGATTCCCCGCTAGATCAGCGGCTTGCATGGACGTCATCGGTGGACGAAATGCTCTCCTGTATTGCGTTGTCTAGGTGTCATCACAATTCTTCGAGATGATCCCGTCTTCATGAGAGTTATGTCTGAAAGGAAATTTTATTTGATTCAATTCCTATCTCAACGCAAAACTACCAAGACTCGGTCGTCCTGGCCTGAGCTGTGACGACGAGGCTTCAAGAGCTCCGTATGTGGGGCCGAAGCCTCGGCGCCGGAGAGCAAGCTCTCCGGCGAAGTGGAGTCATGATTTGACTTCACCCGGTCAAAAACCCGCTGGCTCAACCAGCCAGGTTGTGTCGCTGACCCAACAATTTATTTCCAGTTTGAATAATCGATCGTGTCCAACTCTTCTTTGAAATGACAAGGTCAGTTCCATCACGTCCCAGAGACCTAATTGTGCTATCATTGCAGGGATGTGGTTGTCAGGTCCTCATTTATTTGATGTTTCCGCCCTGAAGGAGGGACTGCCACCCAATTCCGAGCGACAGCGTGAATAATTGTGATGGGATCCAGAAATGGGTGTCTCTGTCCACACACCACTTTTCCAGGATAGCTCGCTGTTCTTCTCTGTCCAGATGTCCCCCTGGCATGACAAGCGTGGCAAGTGCATTTATTGCGAAGCAAAAACCAAAGACAACCACGGTGACTACTTCTAGTAATGGCTGTACAAAGTACCTTCCGGATCTGTGAGATGAGTAGAGCAGGCAGTATTGGTTCAATACAGGGCGGTGCACGTCGGAACAATGAAGCGATTCAGAACATGAGGCACGAGAATGACTCGTGATCTTGCTGAACGGTGGTATCGCCGTCAGTTCTGTCTTTAACCTTTTAAGTCTAATCTTAACCCCAGAGTATTTCCACAGCACCCCCATTCCATGAGGTCGTTATCGATGGACCAGGCATCAGCGAACTTGATGCTTAGCCGCTTGCGTGCAGGCCTGACTCAGAATGATGGGCTCATTTGCTTGGTTGTTGCGGTGATTGAGTTATCAGATTAGCTTTAAGGTTAGCGTTGATCCATCGTTGCTCCAGATCCTCTTTCGGGTGTTCCTGAGCAGCTCGGTTGTCTCCGCATCCTGGTCTAGAACATCTATATCGGGCCCGAAACCTCGCACTCTGTCAGTTTTAATTTCGTTAGGTCGATTTCGGAGTCCACACATCCTCGCTATCTAGTTGGATTGGATTGGTTGTTTATCTGACCCTCTGTGGTATCCTCGCTTTCTCGAATGATCATGGAGGAGAAGCAGTAGGACTTCTTTTGCCCCAGAATTTGAGTGCCGGTGACTATTCTCTACTTCTCCGCAGACACCCACTTGGCGCCAAACTAACAAAATTACAGTTGACAGAGTGTAAGCCCAACAGCCGCACTAATCGCATGAAGTCTCAAGGGTCCATAGATATTTGCGCAGTTAGGGCAACTATTGGACTGGTCTCACGTGCAATGAACGTCTTCTGAGAGCAAATTCGGGCGAGGGCTACCCGAAGAGCGTTTCTCTGCGAGCTCATTAGCTGAGTGGACATTGGGCATGACTGAAAACGTCACTGCCGTGTACCTGACATTAGCTGGAGCCCCGTAGGGTGCTCTCCGGCAAGGCGGAAAGTTGCCCCTGCAACCAATGGGTCACTGGACCCGCGCCCAAATCCCGTCCCGCAGTGCATGACTAGTGTACTAATGGATGTCGTTCTCTTTGTGATTTACACTCAAGGGTACATGAACACAAGCCGGCAAGATCCGAGCTGAGTCATTGTCGCTGGACTGCTCTCACCCAATGTCAACATTTGAGGAAATTACACCTCGTTTCACTGTGTCAAGAGAATGGCACTTGGCCACGTGGGCAAGGTGAACAGTGGGGAGGAGCTTCGAAGCGCGTTCTGCTGTCATCCCAACCCCGCGGACGCCCCATTCTGGGCGGAAGTGGCATGTCTTGGCCACCGTAGCTCCATCCATCCCCCTGTAACTTGCAGTTCGCTTGGGGGCTACGGAACGAACTGTTTACGACGGGACTTGAGACGCCATCAAAATATGAAATGGAACAATCTTGAATGGGTATTACAACTTTTTGTCAAAACTAAAGAAAGCAGTATCATGAAGTCGCAATGAAAACCCGGAAGTCAAAACAGAGGTGTAGTTGAACAGCAATTGATTGTTTTGTCGAAGTAAATACGGCAGAAATGAATATCTACGTCCAGAAGAGAATCCGACTACACTATGGTATCAATTATTTGTATCTATTAAAGCGCTTTCCATAACTATTCCTTCCGCAATTTTGAATCCTTTAATTGGCCTCAGCTCCCTGGGTGCCGCACTTCTTCTCGCAGTAGTAGGTCATCTAAAGCAAAGCATTGGTCAGTGCTTCATCCTAGGTGCTGTAGAGCTGAGCTACGACATACCTCATCGCCACCGATGTGCCAGCCGGCGGAATTGCACTGGAGACCATCGAAAGTGCAATCAGGGCACTTGTCCCATTGCTTGTTACCAGTGTTGCGGTTCTTGTAGTAGCCGCAGGCACATTGGGTGCCCGCAGTGTCGATTTCGTAGTCCTTGTAGGAACCGTAGGTTATGCCATAAGGTGTACCATTGCCAGTGCTGCCGTACGTTCTGCTTTTGACGCAGACAGCCGAGCTGTGGAGCTTAGCGAACGTCCTGAAGTCAAATCAGTCAGTACACCCGTGCACCATGACGAAGATCGCGTGGAGGTGTAACATACACGGCGGTAACAACCGCAAAAGTGGCGAGCGTGGAGATCTGCATTTTGGCTGTGCGTTGGGGAAACAAAGGGAGAGGGCCTTGGTTGAAGATTGGACAACTGAGTCAAGTGGAAAAGATGATGTAGAGAAGAAGATTTGACGAGTGGTTTGAGCTCAGTTAAACGGAACGGCGAAACTGATAGTTGAAATAAATCTTCGGTTTGGGGAGTAATGAATGGCGTTGAAAGGTGTTCGCCTAAGGATGCTGATAATGATATCTCGTAATCACTCTGCTTTGTGCGTTTTCCTCGTTGAATCGTGGGCAATCTATTGGACGCTATCTATCGAGAATTTTGCTCCTTCATCACGACGTCGAATTCCGTAATCTTAGTGCTATTTGCGGGTGATGTCTAACGCGCTATCACATTGGAAATTTGTCAAGCCTCTATCTCAAGAAGGTTGACCGACTACTAAGTCACTCTCGTGACGGTTGCTGAGTCGTGTGGTATGGGGGCCGCTAGAGTCGATTAAGAACGACAACACGACACTGGCTGATCCTTCCTGATTCGGATCACATTGAAGGCGTGCCACACAGGTTCTCAGGAACAGTTTGTTACGACGAGATACCAGAATGGAGAAAGTCAACCCCTGAATATACCAGGAAAGGATCTCAAATCTGGTTGGTTTGCTCCACCCAACGGACAAGGTCCAGGGTGAACCGTCCTGCAGGAACATGCTTGTTGAGAACGTGCTCGACTAGCCATCAAACTTCGGATGAACGCAATCGCACCTCCAGACGACCTACACGGCGGCCGGTGGGCGGGCGTGCCACTTCGCTGATCATTGATGTGACTGTCTAAGTTTATCTCATGAGTTGCAAACACTAAGTCGGGGCGCTCTTTCGAATATCTATAAAGCCTCTCGAGAATTCCACCGGATAGGACCTGTTTCTCATCACTGTCAACCTCATCCACTCACTCCTCTCTTGCGAGGCATCTCCGGTCTTTCTTGCCCAACATGGTTTCTATTCGCCTTATCACCCTCCTGTCGGCCTTCGCTGCTGCAGTCAGCGCCGCCCCGGCCCCTATAATCGACGAGAGCGATGCCGCCCTCAACATTACTGAGACTGCCGACCGAGACCTCCGTAACGGAGAGATGATTGTTTTCGGAAACAATGGCCGCAGTTAGTTCACCTCCAGAAGTCTGGTGAATCGGTTCGTACTGACTTTGCATGTGTTGTGTAGCTGCCATCATTACCGAAGCCACCTGGAAGCTTCTGCTGAAGGTTGAGGGCATCGACGCGGAGACTCCCGAGATCGACCACGACTACCTTAAGGCTGGCGAGGGTCTTGCTGAGATCCCTGTCAACCACACCGACGTCGCGCTCGGCAAGCGTGACTGCAACGCCAACTACCAGTTCGTTGTTGACCGCCAACAACGTTTCGTCGACTGGGACGTGCAGATGTCCCCCGTCGTCATCGGTGCCGGCAGCAAGGGCATCGACATCACCATCTCCAAGTCCTACGCGATTTCCAACGGCGTTACTGCGGGCGGTTCTTTCGACATTAGCAAGCTGGTTGAGAAGCTCGGTCTCACCTTCAAGGTCGACTACTCGCGCACCTGGACCACCACCCAGGGTTACCTCATCCGCGGCACCGTCGACGCTGGCTACACTGGTGTCGTTATCACTCGCCCCTGGACCAACCGCAAGTACGGCCGCACCTTCCAGGGCTGTGTTGGCGCTCTCCACCAGACCGGTACCTTCATGGCCGACTCTCACGAGGATGGCTCCTACGAGGGTGTCACCTGGGTCGGTGGTGCCATCACTGCCTGCATCAAGAAGCAGAGCTCCATCCCTCTGTCCCGCTGCAACGGCAGCGGCAACTTCCGATAAACGGCTTCATACTGCTTTGAACGTCTCGAACTTGAGGTATATCATAATCGCAGGCTTCCGAGTTTTATCTGCAGCGGCATCTTCCACCGCAGTTCGCAACGCGGAACCGCGGTGCATTGTGAGCAAATTGGGAATGAGGGAACGTGGTTACCCACACTAAACTTTGTAAACACTTCTTCTCCTGTACTTAGTCTTGGTACAATGAACATATTGTAATAATGGCCATCTAAGGCCATAATAAATCGAAGGGGTACCCAAATCCTGCTTGTTCCTGTCCTGATATAGTGAATTATTCCCTCTGTAACAACTTCTCATTCGTTGTGGAATATCACATGCAAGTCATGGGCCTGAAGAGCTGAGCATGCCTGAGCATCTTCATTACCTCGGAGTGGAATGCGTCAAGCCGCAATTACGTCTGCCACATGTGCTGTTCGGCTCGGAGAAGATTGTCCACAGCGAATGACATAGTTGTCGGTTCTACCTCTCAATAAAGACATGAGAAAAAAAAATTGTCACATGTCACCCAAATAGTTAGCTTCGAGAAGCATTGTAAAGGTGGGCCTGGGCGGCTCGTTTCCGGAGTCTATACGTTGTATTCCATGTCGCATTTCTATGCAGTAGATGGTGTCAATTAATTCCTTACAATCTCTAATGGGTTCTGACGAGGTTGAATTGAGGACTTTGATGAAACTAATATCCATGGCCGTAAAAACCCAATTCATCCCACGATATTCAGTCAAAGATTCGATGAAGAACTGTAGAGTTGATAAGCAATCAAGAGGAAATGACTACACCGTGAGGAGAGGGTTCTAACTAAAATACGTTTCCTATGAAGAGACTACTTGCCTCGACTCAATATTGGTGAGAAGGTGATGTTCCAAATTTGCAAAAGAAGGGTGAGATCGGTAGGGCTGATGACAGTCATTTGCTCTATGGTGCGCAAAAGAGCGGCTAGAAGCATCACGAGAGGAATTCAAATGCATTTACTATGACAAAACTTCTTGCAATTGTAGACTAATTTAAAAGACAACAAAATTGGGCCGTTTGAAATAGTCTAAAGATCAACGTTAGGAGCAGTCTCCGATTACTCAACATAGCCATACTGTCATTATTTGAGACAACGTGATGGACAACTTGATATCCGCAAAAAGTATTAAAACTAGACCGCAAAATTTCCCTCGCACAACCAGAAGATCTCAACAATTAAATGTTCTCAGCGGGAACACCTACTTTCCGCCCTGGCGAAGAGTGAATGCAATGCTCGGAGCTGTGACAAGATTCCGCCGCCTTTTGTGTTTTCAAATGCCAAATGTCAGTTCCAGCCGATCAGATCACTATTGCTTAGTGACGTTAAGTACGTCTCGGAGTATTCCATAGTAATCCAGGATACTTGACAAAAAAAACATACAACACCGGGCATTCGCCGGTCGTCACCGACCCGACTACTACTCCAGCCCTCATTAGCTTATCTATGGGAGAGCGGACGGGATCCCGAGTTGTCTAATGGGTATGGTCGTATGTGACAGACACAGGAGCGAGTAGGACTAATACCATGATGTGTTGTGACGAGAATTGGGCGGTCATACGCAACGAACCCTGAGATCAGACGAGGCTGAGTAGCGGAGGTCCAGCGGATGTTACACACTCAGCTCGCAACCAATTTTATGCCCAATCTCACATGGGATATCGCCCTTCTCATCCGCTTTCTCCACAAATCAGCTGAAGATTCCAACATGATTGTAGACGACATAACGCGTTACCCGCCATCAGGGTTGAATATCCATCATTGTCGGTGCAGGTCCTGGAGGTCTATTCGCTCCTCTCGAATGTTGGAGAAAATGGCACAATGTCTGACTCCTGGGAAAATTATCTGAATCATCGTCTATAGGTACGTTTTTGGTCAATTCCATGCTGAAATTTGGTGAATAAGTATGTCGGTTGACATCGTGTCCCTGGGTCCGTTAGCCTGGACCACTCTCATCATTGTCCACAGATGCTAAGAGAACACAATAAGTTGAGAACTGATGCCAAAATTATGCCATGTCATAACGATCTTGCCATCAACGGAGTTTGAATTCAACAGAGAAGGCGTGGCGATGCATGCAGCGTTTCCGCTGAGGGTAAGTGGGGTCTTCGGACCCTGAGCGCCTCTGACGAGCCAGTAGTATTCCCCAGGGCGTCGGCCGGGGCGTTCATGGTTGCCAATCGTTTGGTGCCGAAGGCTATTGAGGGCTGACGGGAAAGAGTACTTGGAATCCGGCCAAACGGCATGGCGGTGTTTTCTTATATCGCGATACAAGGGTATAGCCTGATCACGCGGCGCTTATCGGCTGAACCGGCGTTGAAGTTCAAATAAGCTAAGTTTAGCAGCGGGAGCGGGTTATATAATAGATCCCGAACGCTAAGCATATGGGAGGGGCTGATGTTACCGACTTATTGCCAGTGGAAAGAAACATCTTTACAGCCCAGTAGGGGGGCTATGAAACTGTATAAGAAGTCAGAGACATCCCGCTCTCAAAAGTGATAAGTCCAGTTATCCAATACGTCCAAGGCCCAAGCCTGCTTATTTGATACCACCCTTGATTTCGTATACGCCCGCGGTTTTCCACCGTCGCTATTAATTTGTCTTTCATACGACCGACCTCCGCCTTAGATTCACGTGCCAAATATGACGAGCCCCGAGACTATGCCTGAACGATGGGCTGCGGCTTGGTCCAACAACGATTCAGCCGCTTTCGCAAAGCTCTTTGCCCCACAGGCTGTGTACACCGACCACGCGTATCAGCTTATCATAACCAAGATAGAGAATCACCACAGGGGCTGGCGGAGGGCCAACCCCAACTTTAAGGCTATTCTCGACCCTTCGACGCCGATCTGGTGGGCTAAGGACCATTCCGAAAACGACAGAAAAATGAGCTGCAGTTTCAGGACCATCATGACCGGGACGTTTTCAGAGTCGCTCCCATCAAAGCCGGCATCAGGCAAGGATTGGTGCTTTTCAGCAATGGTACATTTAGCCATGGAAGACGGGCTGATTACACGGTGTGACGAGTTTTACCGAGATAGTTTCGACATGGGCGTCCCGGTGGAACAATTCACCCGAGTTAATTAAACATAGGATAGTGAGAGAAGAAAATCTCAATTATTAATTATGAAAAAGCCAAGTATGCTTACAAGAATACCAAAGCTGTGAAGATTCGAACTCTGGGATTCAATATGGAAGAAATAGTTCTCAAAAGAATTTGGAGGGGTGCGAACTTTTGTATGGCCATCTTCATCAAAGTCTATTATATGCGACGAAATGCGCAGCGTGACAAGATTTGGAATGCCATGAGCGCCGACGAGAAGGACCATTACCTTGCTACAACCACCGATGAAGGCAACAAGCGTCTCGATTTCCGGTTCGCACACTGAATCTCGGGCATACAAGGGGATTTAGTTGATCAATTTTCGCAAATTTACGTCAGGAAGTAGATTCGATGGATAGAGCGGCTCGAACCTATATGTAGAAAACGAGAGTACCTAGGACAAAAGCTCCACAAGCGTAGTATTCATCCGTCGTCACCCCGTGCATGACAATATGTTTAGTTTTAGCAAAATACAACGGTTCATCGGATTGATTTTCTTTTAAATATAGTTACTGGATTCTAAAATAATACAAAATAACGCAGTCACTACTCTGGCCACAACCTGGGTCCGGAGCCAGGCGGACCGAGCCAGAGCGCGGTAGTAATGCTGGCAAATGCTGCTATGATTGATAAACTCCAGGTCATGGTCGGCCAGTCGCTGGCATCCCTTATCAGGCCCGCAATTATGGGCCCTAAGAGGCAACCTCCCGCGAAAGCAACGTTGAACAGACTGTAGGTCTGCGCGTATGCACCTTTTTTGCCAAACAAACCAGGCCTGTCGCGCTCTATGTCTCGGAGGGCAAACGTTAACTCGACCAAAACAGGAGTCATGATGCCATTCACGACCAACCCAATGCCAACAAGCAAGACACACAACACCACGATCTGAGAGGTGGAGTCATGCGTGACGAAACGCAAGAGGACAAGGAGAGGGACTGTGCAGACGAATCCGCCAGTGGCTAGCCAGCGGGAACCATACCGGTCGGCAAGCCAGCCTGCTATTGGTTCGAGGAAGGATGGAATTGCGATCGGAAGAAAGATCAATCCAGCCCCCAGACTGTCCCAATGGAAAGTGGTTGTGACAAATATCGGAAGAACAGCGTCGAACGCGGTGAGGAGAATCGACACGGCAAGGGCAGCCCACAGAGTCGCCAAAACTCGAGGAGATGAGAGTAAGACTAGGAAGGCTTGGCTTCTTTCCGCAGCTCCTCCCGTCGTGCTTACGGTCGAACGAGTATGGCTGATGACCTGGCGTACGCTAGACTCAGTATTCCCAACGTCTGCTCTCTCTTCATCGGGGGAGTTGGTTCCTTCCGGCTTCTGTTGTTGTGTCACCTCGGGATGATCGTCCTCTTTGATCCACTTCGCAGCCACTTGCTTCTCAATCATGACCAGTCGCAGCACGATGTCTATGGCGAGAAGGCCAAAGCACATGCCAAACACAGCGTAGTATCCTGCTCGACTGAATACGATGCCACCTAGCAGAGGCGCGAGGAGCAACCCGAGCCCCATCGAAATGCCGGTGGTTCCCAGCATCTGACCAGTCTCATCCTGGTCAGCCGTGTCTACGAGGAGCGCGAGGCCCACCGACCATACGACGGCGGCGGAAACACCTTGACATATGCGCCCGGCGATGAACATGCCGATGTGCGACGCGGCCATCAGGATCGCAGTGCTGGCCGCGAGGGCGAAGAGCCCAATGAGAAAGGGGACACGCCGGGAGGAAGTGTGATCAGCTAACCACCCAGTGAACGCTATCCAGGCGCTATTAGTCGTCCAGACCAACATGCATCACGGATGAAGAAGGAATGCTCACGAGATGCGACAAGAACAGCTGCTCCATATACGGCGAGCAAGATTGATACCCATCGTTGCACTGGACAACAGAGTTAGCGAGATGGCCCATCCTCTGGGAAGTAAACACAGAATGGTTGCATTACCGTCTTCCTTAGGTATACCTGCCCTATCATGAATAGCAGAAGGTATCACAGGCACGATGACTCCATATAGAAACAAATCCTGAATATCGAAGTTAGCTAAATTTCGAAGTGACGACTAGCAGATGCCAATGAGTAAGTGAGGCCACGCACGGTGAAGATGGCAACGCAGATCGAGGTGAGGATAAGCTTCTTGCTACTCCTGAACGCCAGCGCCACGGGCGGCTTTTGGGAATGGTTCCTCCCTAACGACTTCATTTCTGTCGGAAGCTCTAAAGTTGCCTTCGGAGTGAGGACGGGGGCAGTGTTGGAAAGTGAAGTTAATGGTCAATCGTTATTTACGAACGGGTAGCTTCCTAGTAAATAGGATATATGTAATTCTTATTAGCTTAGGTAATTAACCTATCTTTCTCTGCTTGCTCCAGCAGATTCGGAACTCGGAGCCCACGGGCTGCGAGCCCCATTCTTTCGGGGCCCTCTCGGCGTCGAATCCGTGCGTTCTTGCAAACATACCTCCTTGAAACCACAGCTCTCGATGACGAGTAGCGAGGCCGATCACGGTGTTTCGTCTCCTAGCAGAATCTTGCACGAAGAGTCGGTCAAGGAATGTTCCCATGGAAATCGCAGCGACGGAAGTGATAATCACGAAGCGCCGGGATCAAGCAAGTCTTCGGCAGCCAATTTGGGTGGCAGTTTTCCCAATACACACCACTATTTTGGACCGGACCCATAGATTACACCCTTTACCAACCAAAATCTCATCAAGGATAGTGGGTAGACTTTGGGAAACTGACTAATAAGCCAATATTTGATTGGCGCTGGCGTAACAAGAAACCAGATGTCGGACAAATCTCAGCCAGTCAAGCTTGGCGCGGCTTGCTCTGACAGGAACGAAACGTCATGTCGAAGGGTTGTATGGGCGGATGGGGCGACATAATTCCGCTAAACCGTAAAGAGTCAACAGAGTGCACTGAAGAAACTGAAGATCATCTCCAGCTCTTGTGAGCTCAGCATTGGCTGAGCAGAGACAGCTTGCGCAGCTTCCTTTTACAGTTCTCGGTTCCCTTCGTTTCATGATCTGAGTTTGCTTTGTTGGATGCTCGACCCCTATTGTCTTCCGGCTGCTGTCAGGCATGTTTCCAATAATACCGGCGTCTTTAATTGACTATGGACAGCTGGCGCTGAGACGCATTCTGGAACAGTCCGAATCACAACGGAATGAGCATCATCATGAAATCTTTCCGACACGCTGATCAAGCTTAGGTAGATCACTTTGTTTGATATCTAATGCCATGGGCAGTGATTACTCACATGCAGAGATGGACAAATAACTTTTAGTCCATATGAGACAGCGACATTTTCTTCATATGAGACAGCTTCAACTGTCAGTTCAATTGATTCTCTGTTTTTGTTTTCGTTTTCTTCAATGCCGACTGGTTCGGCAGGACTGGCTACTGGATAGCTGTTTTTTCCCTTATCATTTTCTCAATTTCTCATCTGAATTGTATTATTTGCATTTTTTGAAATTTCACAACAATCTTTTCCAATCGAGAGACAGAAAAAAAGAGAAAAAGAAAAGAGAAAAAAAGGGAAGCAACTATGGGTTGGGGTGTAGTCGAAAGCGATGTCAACAAGTTCCCTCCGGGGACTGTGAACTTGGTGAACAAACCAGATGGTAATGAGTTGTCCTAGAGTGTGTATCGTTATTTAAGAAGTCTAACAGATATACTCGATACAGACGAGATTTTGGCAGTCCAAGTTGGTGTCAAGAAACGGGGGAATGTTATCCTTCAACCGCAGCCAAGCGACAGTCCTAACGACCCTTTGAATTGGTAACAATGCTTGAGTGAATAACGACGACGAACTCCCAAGAAATTGCTAAGAACGCATCAGGTCTCAATCCCTCAAAATCGCTCACGTGTCGGTCCTCGCCTTTCTGTCCGCTGCGGCAGGTGTGTAAGTCAATACGCTCGCCGCAACCCGTACAATTGACTGGCACGACAAGCTAATATGCGAGATTCTACCAGTGTTCCTGTGATGATCCAGCCAGGCTTAACTATTCTTGCCGACCAATTTCAAGTGTCGCCTGACACTGTTTCTTCCTTGACAATCGGGGCTCTGGCGTTTTGGACAGCGGTTGCAAGTTTCGTCGTCGTGTCTGCAGGTGCTGTCTGGGGGAAAAGACCACTTTATGTGACTAGCGCCTTGGTGTTAACTATTTCTAATCTTATAGCCTACAAATCGGATGTAAGAAAGACCCGAATTCGCTTATTCGCTGCTTCGCTCTGCTGACCAGGTCAAACACCCAGAACTTCGGGTTACTTGTTGCCATGCGAACAATTACCGGCTTGGCGTCGGCCCCTGGTTTCTCGCTTCTCACGGCTACCATAGCAGATATCTTCTTCGTCCACGAGCGGGGCTTCTACATAGCCATATGGAACATCTGTCTCGGGTCTGGCGGACAGATTGGGTGCGTACTATAGACTTAGCTTCCAGTAGCGATAGGAGCGGTACTAACACAACTATCATACACAGACAGGTTATTTGCGGATTCATTATCGAGGATCTCGTGTCCCTGCAGTGTTTGGGTTTGCCGCAATCGTCTTTGCTCTTCTCATGGTGGCATCGTACTTCCTTGCCCTGGAATCTACATACGACCGACCAGAACCAAAAGCCATTGATTACGATAGCAAAGATGACTTCGACTTCGAGGACGAGGAAGACCTAAAAGCTCCTAGGGCATCACAAGTCAAAAAACCCTACTTTCAGCAACTCGCACTTTGGAACGGACGGCTGAGCAACCAGTCGTTCTGGCTTGGAGTCGTGAAGCCTTTCGGTCTGATCGTATTCCCAGCCGTGGCCTATGGCGTTCTTGCTTTCACAGTAGCCTTCTCCTTCCTCGTCGGCGTCCCCATATTAACCTCGGTGGTCTTTGCTCAGCCCCCATACAACCTTACGCCCTCGCAAATCGGCCTCACCAATCTTCCACTCGTTGCTGTATCTATCATTGGTGGCCTCTTCACCGGCTGGTTCGCCAACGTGGCAGGCAACTACATGGCGAGGACGAACGGCAGCCAGGCGGGCGTGTTTGAGCCGGAGTTCCGCTTGGTCCTGCTGGTCATATCTGGCCCGATCACTACAGCAGGCCTCATCGGCACCGGCATAGCTCTTGATCAGGCTCTTCCGCTGGCGTGGGTCCTGGTCTGGATGTCAGTGTTCTCCTTCGGTACCTTGTTCAACGTGCAGGTGATTCTGACGTACGTGGTGGACTGTTTCCCGGAGAAGTCCGGGCAAGCCTTCTCAACTATCAACCTTGTTTCGTCCCTTGTCATTTTCGTGGGCTCCGGAGTTTTGATCACATGGTACGAGACGGTAGGGCCCATGGTTGTGTTCGGGTCCCTCGCTGCTGCGAGCTTCATCACATTGGTCACAACCATACCTCTTTACGTATTTGGCAAGAGGATGAGAGCTTATATGGCTGGACTTGAGTGGACACACAAGCTTCTGAATTGAGGAATTTGAGAAATCTGGGGGCTGGTATATACAACCCTCGATAGAATTTGTAATCACAAGTACCTCCCGTGTTCCTTACAAATACCATCCATCTACTACAACTTGAGGAACATGTGGTAATACAGCTGGCCCATGCATATATATATATATTTATGTGTGCGGAAGACCTTCGTAGACAACTCTTCCGAAGGCAGATACTGATTTAGCAATGTCACTGTCTCCAGAGTTGTGTTGATACGAAGCTATCCACAACTCTGTTCCCCATGGAGGCAGCCCTGGGAGCCGTCCACCTGGAAGGGATTTTTGGCAACCCCCGAAAACATCTTGAATTACACCTCCATGGCAAATCCGACGAAGATCTCGGAAGAAACCTCGTGATCCCCGGCCACCTCTCGGCCACCTCTCGGCCACCCCTAGTCGTCCACCCTACGAAGCCCAGTACCCACTTTGCACCGGATCCATGGCTCAGGCACGTGTTCGCCAGAGACAGCGAGGTCCAGGAGCACGAGCCACTATCCGGGGGCACCGAAAGCGACGCTCTTTTCGCGGTGTTCAAGGAGCACTTGAGCAACGTCCCCGCATATTGCTCTCTCTTGAGCTCTGAGGTCTCATAGGGGCTTGAGGCCAGCAAGGGAACTGAGTGAGTTATGTCTCTCGTTCTACACAGGCTCCTTGGTGCTACTGGTCATTTTGCTGACATTGTATGGTGATTGATAGTGAAGAGACCCTTGGGGCGGCGGGCTGACGGTATGGTGGCATTTTACGTATCGAGCCGCAGTGGGGACATGGGGCCAGACTGTGAGGCGTGCGGGTTGTTATGAGCTGGGTGAATGCGGCCGGGTGGTGGTGGGAAGGCCTCACGAGGTTCAACTTTGTTCCGTGTTGTAGACTATATGTCTCTATCGATCAGCCCCGGGTTTGTTCATGGCAGTGTATTGAAATGAAGGTTTCACAATCCTATTTAAACCATGGCAAAATAGAGTATATTGTAACGATGAGCATTTAGAGTACCGCCATATAGGAGTCACCATGACAAAGGATGATCAATGCAATGCACTGGCACGAGTGACTGTTTGTGGCGTCGGAGATTTTGGGATTCGAGTGGTTGGGAGGGGGGTGGTTGCAGTGTAAGCAAAGAGCAATTTGACCGGTGTCACAGTACCCCTAACCCTTGTATCAAACTTCAAAATGCAGCAGGAAGTTGGTGGATTTGGTCCACAAATCTGTCCCCAAGACAGTCTTCACAAATCTATCATCATCATTGTGAGCCATCTTGGTCAATATCTGTCAGCTGCGAGAAGCATCTGATGCTTTTTCGATGATGCGACCATTGGCGTGGAGATGCATATCACGCCGTGGGCACGCAACGTGGCACGATCCCCGCGCGCAACGCCACAGATTCTATACAGCTTGCATGTCTGCCAGACTGGACTACCATCCTCACCGGCAGCCCCTGAGCCGATCGTACTCGCAACATGTCCAGGTCAAGACGGAAGGCATCGCTGACGAACCAGCGAGGCACGGACGTGGTTCGTCTGAGCTTGATATGGAATGGCCCTGGGACGACATGTCGAATTTATCTGTTGCAGAACAGGAAGCCCGATTTCAGGTGCACAAGATGGGTCACATATGGAGCAGGATCATGCAACCTTGCCCTGTCTGTAAGTGGCCGCACTCGATCGCGGACTGCCCCTTGATCTTCGAACACAGCCCTATCAAACCCTCGCGGATACGTGAGAGACGAATCGCATTCCAAGAGCGAATGGAAAAGTCCCAGGAGTTGCATGAGACGGTGATGTATTTAAGAACAAAATTCACACGTAGATTGCCCTCGGGCAATCTTGTTCCACTACCGCGGTCCAAGACCCTCGATGCGCCACCTCTGGCAAGAGGTAATATGAATTTCCCTCTCGTCAATGCTTCATTACATTAACTCTCAGTTGGCTCACATGATATTGAGTGGAATAGAATACCTCTCAAAGTTTGATTATTCTGTGCGGTTCCTTCGCAGCCGGATCAACGACGACTCGAACTTTAGAATTCGGCCAGAGTATTCCTATTACACGGGATATTACCCGACAACCGATGATGACGGAAGACCGTTTCTGATTCTGTTTTTCAATTCCGCTCGTTTCGATGACGCTATGCTATCCGGTATGTCTGCCCTCTCTCTTCATCTAGCACCTGCGCATATGGTACGACAATAATGTCTGCATGGTCCCCAGAGTCACTTAAGAGCTATGGTCATGAGACTGGGAAGGTTTCAGATGTCGTCGAAAAGGTTGCCCGACTTACTGGAGTACACCCGATCAGATGACGAGGTTTACTGACAAGCCAGTAAGAGATCAAACTTATACGTACTTTCGTGGCTCAGTATAACAGAGGGACGAAGGTAACATTCAAACGATGCTGTTCAGGCGGTCTGAGCTAAATGAGCTTTTGCAGTCTTTACTTGGCTCCTCCCCCGAGCTTGACACAAGACCGATTGGCATTGTAATAGTGAGGTACGTGACATGCATCTCTGGCTATCGCCACCCACGTTTTGAGTCCTTCTTGTTACAGAGCCATTCATTCATGAATCATGTTGGAGGAAAGACCTAGCAGCTGATTTACATACGTCATTAGCGGACGGTGGCACACATCCCGCAGCATCGTTTCGTCTGGTATCCAGTGTCTAAATCTCATCATCGCGAGTGAGCATAACTGGTATCACGGTGATCTTCGGTGGGGCATCCATGTCGGAACTGAAGACAACAAATTGGACGGTGTGAATCCCTATTGGAGCAGCGGATCTCTGGTGGATTTGGTCGGCAGAACTGGCCCCTTCTATCTCGACATTGCGGCCGACACCAAGTATGCCGTTGACGAAAACAAGACTGGCTGGGTGATTAGAGCCGCGGTTGCGCTTCTGAGAGATGTTAGAGAACCGGTCGAGCACTTCCTCGGCATAGAGGGCAGAGAGGGCATGATCGAGAATTACTACCGCATATGCACATGGTGGAGAATGCTCCTTCCCCGCGCGGCAGCGCTCTATGGTCTGGATAGCCCCCAGTATAGGGCATTTCTAGGTACTCTTGGGCACCCCTCCGACAGGCGGAAGGCAGAAAATCCGGACATCTTTGGGCTCGCCGCCCTGCCGAGATGGAAGCACATTCTATCGAGGATTTCCTTGGCAGATAAACCATATGATGACCAGGTCATATGGAGAAGCATTTTCAGTCAGAGAGAATACAGAGGAGGCGCGGACTGAGGGACTTAATCACAGTTTTCTCAGGATCTTCACCGCCTCCGCCGCCGACCGCATGGATTTATGGCGGCTTTGATTGCTCGCGCCGCCGGCAAATTCCGCGTACATAAAAGGCATTCAAAGGTTTGCTTGCTTCCGAGGTTTTGTGTCGGTCTCGATATTCAGTGAGAACCTACGAGGAAGATACCTCGCTCTTGTAAAAACAATACAGAATGAGAGATTGTCATATTCGTGATGGACTTTGCGGTGAATCTCGAGACGGGGCTATTCCTGTATCGTCTCCATGACGATTTGTGGGTGAGGCCGGGCCTTGAAGAAGACTGCCAAAGCATGGGCGACGATGAAACGCCTCGCCGAGGTTACAAATAAAAGACGGTTGCGTCTACCTCGTCAAAGCAGAAGAACGTTGCAACGTGGTGATTACAGAACCTCGTTTCTGCGGGACAGAAGTAATATATCAACCATCCTGCGAGACAATTAAAGTTATAATCTCGTCCGCTTATAGGGCAAGGCAACATCTTGTAAAAGTAATAGCTTAGTAACTGGCTCAATACCCTTTCTTCCAGATACTTTTAGTCTTTGATAACAGAGTTCTCTACTGTATTTAAATAACTTCATCGGAGTGACTTACTACGGCGAAACCACGCTGAAACGATCACAGCAAAATAACTGCTACAGCAAAATGACCACAGCGAAACAGACACATGTTATAAACCCATGTATATGACACCCAGGGGATCCGTTTGGGTGACCCAGCCAACCCAGACAGGATGCCATGACACAGAATCAATAGCACTGGGGTGCGTAGATGGGTAGAATACGCATTTCTAATGTATTCTCCGTGGTTGTGACTAATTTAGCGTTACTCAACTATGGACCCCCACACGCATGGGCAGTGTAACCTTCAATCATAGCCAAAGAGAAAAAAACAAGGAAAAATACAAACAGGTCCGTCTAAGCTGGGCCAGATGTTCAATAAGCTCTGTCATATCCAATTTGGGCCACGAACACTCACCAAGCCAGGAATGGCATCTGCATGATCTCATAGCCCATTCGCAGTTAAGTAGTCAAAGATGACATGGAAGCCGGCAGACGCATTGTAGTGCAGCGTGAGCGCGTGGCCAGTATTAGGCTGAAGGTAAGAGGACGGATTGACCGCGCCCGGGAAGAGTACCTGGATGAGCTCTGGGCTCCCGATGCCATTGCAGTCGCTGCCGCAGCTCGGAAAGTCGTACTCGCCAGTGATGAACTGTTTCGAGGGGTAGTTTGTCAGTGCTTTGCAGGAGACCATCACCACCACAATCATCAACATCAAGAACCACCGACAAGAACTTCCAAAGTGGAGTATGGGGAAAGGGGCGAGAGAAGTCACCAATCATACATACCTGAAGCGGCCCCTGAAAGTCCGTAGCAGGCCCAAACACAACGCTCTCAGAAGCATACGTCCCCACTGCCTCAGGCTGCTTAACCTCGTCCACATAATCCAGCATCTCAGGCGCGAATGCACCCGCCCTTAAGAACAGCTTTTGCATATTCTCCGGCCCAGTGGACAAGAGGTAGCCCGAAGGATAGTGCGAGAACCTCGCGGGATCGCTCTCGGCCGCGAAGCCGTGGTCAAAGAAGGACACGTTGACGAGGCCCAGATGGGAGTTTAGGTAGTACCCAGTCAGCACGGAGCCGTCAGAGAGGTCGCCGTGACGGGCGAGGAGGCCGCTGGTTATGTAGGAGCCTAGGGAGTGGCCTATGTGGATGATCTTGGACGGTGGGTTCGCCGCGGCGAAACTGTTGGCGCTGGTGTTGGTGGCGGCGTTGGTGGCGACGATGGTGGATGAGCTGAGTAGCTGGCCGCTGCGCGCCAGCTGGGTCAGCCCGGCGAGGATCTCGACATCTGTCGGGATCTGCACGATGTCGTAGGCGTCTTCTGGGACATCGGACTGGCCTGTTCCTAGGCGGTCGTAGGTTAGGAGGGAATAGCCTTGGCTGATTGCAGCGTCGAGGTAAGAGTTCTCTCGTGGGTTGACATCAATGTCCCAGTATCTTTTCGACCGAAAGCACATGAAAGAGTTAGAAAGTTGAGATCTTCTGGAAGGGAACATCACTTTCTCTCTCCTTTTCTGTCTCTGTGGGATTCATTCCCCAAATTCACGGATCGACTTACCTCTTGTCCCACCCCAGACCCTGCGTCGCTATCTGCAGGAAACCCGCCTTAGGCCCCCCCTCCGCCGATGGCACGCAGAGCTGCGCGCTGATGTTGAAGGTCTGGTCCACATACACTGGCCCGGTGTTGCGGTCCAGGAAGCTGGGCGCGGACCACGCCGTGACGTTGAGCTCCCAGCCGATGGCGTCGATGCCACTGTCGACGCGCGGCATCTCGTAGTCTAGTTTTGCGCGACATTAATATCCAAGAGGTGAGTCACAAGAAAATGGTCATGACTGACGAGAGTTATTGGCGATGACCGGAACAGGCACCTGGAGCTGGACGCATTGCTTGGCAGCTGCGGACCTGGCAGATGTGGCTGCTGCGGCTCGTGCTAGAGTCATGAGCTCTGCCACGGCGAGAATGATAGACGAATATTTCATACTGATCGTTCTTCGTTTGCCTTAGGAAAGTGTGTAATATAATGCCCGTCGTGACTTTGGTACTGCTCTGGAGTGTCTCGAGAAGACCACGATGGCCAAGATGAAGAGCAGGACGGCGCTTTTATAATCTCACAAACACCCATGCCATGACTCCATCGGCTGTGACTCGAGTTCAATAAAACTGTGATATCCAAAATTCTGGTCGTGGCTGTCAGGTGAGACGTGTGGATGCGGATGAGCGGATAGGCGTATAAGCGTATAGGTTTCGTCTCACTGTCGGCAACTAGCTATTGTCAGCAATAAGACTTTATTGCATCATCATCTATACGGATAGGTTCAAGTGGCGCACTCGACGCGCTGATGAGTTCAAACCACCAATCTCACTCTAGGGACAACTGCGGGAACCGACTGAGCTTCTACAGACGCACGCCTTTGAGACCGAGCCATAACCTCTCGATGTTTCTACTAGCGGCTTGAAGAATCCAAGCTCTTGTTGATAACGCAAATTTAACCTCGCCGAGGGCGGTCCTGTCCTAATTATCGAATTTTCAGGTCTTGGCACTTGACCGGCGCCAGCCAACACTATCCAGCCCTGCCCTGCCCTACACGAGGGCCTCCTCTCTCTCACTCCACCGAACTCCCTCCGGGCCTTATACAAGCCTCAAGCCTCTAGATAGGTGTAATGATATTGTTTGCTCAGGTGAAATCTTCAAGTCCTATTTCTGAGCCGCTTCAGCGGCGATCAGGATCCCTGTTTGGCTTAGCTACATACCGCGAGGCTTGCTAATTACGTATTTCTCAGGACCTACGAGGCCGCTCGTGCGGCGCGGCTGACGTAGCTAATCACAAAAGCGGTAGCGACGACCGCGTCACAGGTATTACAGAAGAAATCTTGGAGGGTACTGGCAGTATTGCAAACATACCTCTGTTGAGAAAGGGGTTTTTCTCTTCGCGTTAATTCCTCCGGCTTCACTACGAAGCAGCACTTGAGCCAGTGCTTGAAACCCCTACAACACGCCGCATAATGACAGGAACGAAGCAATCACCATTTGATAATAAACTGATGGGAACACAGAAACGATCGGCCGGCTCTCGTGGGTAGTCATGTGTTTTGAATTTTTTACTGGCCGGTCATACCAAGGAGCGGTAAGTCTGACTGTTGACCTGGTTATGAGAGAGTATCAAGAAATGCGTGCACATATGCTCTCCCCCCGAAATCACATTGAATCCAGCAGCGGTTCACAGCCTCACTTAACCTTCAAAACCCACCCATCAGCCTCCTTATCGCTCTTGGCATTGACCCCTCCCCAGAACACAACACCTTTACCATTCAGGCAGGGCCCTGCACCGAAGAAAGCCCTCGGACCGGGGTGAACCTTTCCCTCATGCTCCACCTGCTCAGTCGGCACGATTTCGATTTCAGCCCAGCTGAATGCGCCCGAATCCACATGACCGGGGAGATGATCACGGATGGCGTCTTTCACCGTGGTCATGCTGAAGCCTTGAGAGGGGAGCTGTAGTGACCAGATATCAGAGTAGTACGGGTGGTCCTCGTTCTCCTTGCCCTGCGTGTCGCTTTTCCCGAGCAGGTAAGCCAGATAATGCCGTCCATATCCTGTTGACAGAGGGATCAGGGCAGCGCCGACTCTTGAGCTGGGCCCGGGAACGAGAGGATTGGCTGGGAAGTCGACCTTATCCCACTTCAGTGCGTCGGGCTTCGCCCTCTCCGTCGCGTTTGGTCCCAGGTTCAGGAAGTGTATGGACCCGCTCAAGGCCGAGTCGCTCGTGAGGCTGTATAGAGTGTTGTTGACAAAGGCTGAGCTCGATGGTGAGGCAGGGGAGGAAGGCAGCTGCGTCCAGGCTACTGCATCAAAGTCGTAGAGCCAAGTTTCTCCAGCCTGGCCAGAGGACCCCGATGTCTTGCCACCATGGAGGACTAGGAACTCCTGCTTTTCGTCCACGAATATACTATGTCCCTCCCTTGGGGCCAGTGCCTTGCCAATTTGCGTGGCTGCATGGACCTTGGCCCACCTCAGCGTCTCCGAGTCCCACAGCCACAGGCAAGCGTCCTCGTCGATTGGCTTGCCAGTCTCGTCACTGCCTCCATGGATAAGGACGTACTTGCCCCGCGCACATGCCGCGTGGCCTTTTCGAGGTGAAGGGACCAGCAGCTCTCCTGTTGTGGCCTCCTTGAGAGGGAATGCTGGATAGCAGGCGTACTCGGAGTCAGGCTTCGTGTCGGATGGGAGTGAGATAGCGTGGACGTCGGTGTTGCAGAGTTTCCCGTTGGATTGCTCGCCGCCGAAGATGTAGGCCTTGTCGCCAATGACGGTGACTGAGTGGTGGGACCTTGCAAGTGCTAGTCTGCAGGGAAGGGAGAGTCAGCACATACTGCTAGTAGAATCACGCGGTAATGTCAATGGGTTACATACGTGGTGTCCTCGGCTGGGGAGGTGGCAATTCGATTGAGAGAGGCTTTGAAGGGCTGGGCAGGTTTGGCGACGGCGACGGCTGCTCCAGCCTGGATACTGGTGGAGACGACCTGCTCGACGGCAAGGGCTCCAGCTGCGATCTCAGCCATGATGTGGTGGTTGTGGGTGCGGGATGGTGTGTTTTTCTCTCGTCAGCGGTGGTGGTCAGTATTAAACTTGGTGCTCTCGTGACGCGTTGCCTGTTTGGTTCCGTTTTCATGTGAGAGCAAGTTGAGTTTGTTAAGTCAGCTCAATTGAAGAGAGGAGGAGGACCCTGAATGGCCATTTCCATCTCGAGATGTTGTGGTCCCTGGGATGACGTAGGCTGGTTGACCCATCAGATGCAGGAACGAAAGGGAGGCTGCTGATCTCATGTGTGTAACGACGACGTCACTGGCGGCTGGGGGGCAGCAATCAGAGACAACAAAACAACACAAAGAAAAAAACAACATTGAGAAAGAAAGAAAAGACACGCGAGCCTTGAGACACTCCAATTGAGCACATCGAATCTCACATTTCTCAAGCCTTATTACTCCTCTCCCTTGCACATCAACAGTCAAGGAGATAATTCCTGCAAGTCATCAATTCAGATGATATCCGATAGCACATCATCCATTGTGCTAGACATGAGGCCTGGGGTATGACATGTGTCTTGTCAATAAGCGCAGAAGTCTCTCAGCTCCACGATATGCAACACCTCACATGCCAAAAAGCTTAATTTTCAATTTGCCCGTACTTCTTAGACGGCAAGCTGCAACCGAGACGGAGACAGCTCCAGACAGCTCCGTGTGACTGCCGGCCAGCCCCGGTCGGGGTTCGGATGACGACTTGCGGGGAATACCATCCCACTTGCCGACACCGGCGCCGACGACAGGGAAAGGGCGAGTCAAGATGGCGAATCAAGCAGAGCATGAGCAGAGGATGACCCTTGGGAATCTGCAACCAGCCTGTTGGCGCGGCCGCACTCTGGCCGATTCAAGCAGGGCGGGCAGGGCGCGCAAGTGCAGGAGCAGATGACGACCCAGCCATCGGCCTCCTTCCGACGGAGAATTTCTCTCTTCTTTCGTCAACATGCACATGCCTTCACCTGACAAGACGAGGACGGCGCCAAGGCTCCTCCTTTCACCTTCTCCTCCTCCTGCTGCTCCTCCGTCCCTATGAATGTCGATGAATTACTCATTAATTATATGCCATCCCCACCACAGGCCGTGCCTCCTAACCCGTCTCGTCTCAGAGAGACTGAATAACTAGACTAAATTATGGTCTCCGCCTCAGCATTCCTCCGCAAGTATGCCTATCACGAGTCCGGCCTCGCCTCGCTGTGGATCACCGGCCGCGATGCCTGGCTCGTCATCTTCGCTCGTTGCTGTCGCATGTTTGCCTACGGCGCCAGCTCGCTGATCCTCGCCCTCTTCTTCAACGAGCTCAAGGTCTCCGACTCACGCATCGGCCTGTTCCTGACCTTGACCCTCGTCGGCGACGTTGTGCTCTCCCTGGCCATCGCCCTTGTGGCAGACCGCATCGGCCGCCGCCGCACCCTGCAATTCGGGACCCTGCTCATGATCCTGTCGGGAGTCACCTTCTCACTCAGCAACAACTACTGGGTACTCCTGCCCGCCGCCGTGGTCGGCGTCCTCAGCGCCACTGGCGGCGACACGGGTCCCTTCAGGGCCATCGAGGAGTCCGTCCTGTCAGAGCTGACCAATCCCTCAACCCGCTCTGATGTCCTGTCCTGGTACATCACCACCGCCGCCGTCGGCTCTGCATGCGGCGTTGCTGCTGCGGGAAGGATGATCGAGACCCTCAAGGACAGGGACGGCTGGACTCTCCTGGAAGCCTATCACGCTTGTTTCGCGGTGTACGCGCTGATGGGTGCCGCAGCCTCCCTGGCCGCTTTCGGGCTGTCCAAAAAATGCGAGCTCAAGCCCACTGCCATCACCAAGGAGCAGGAGACAGGTGAGGCCGCCGAGGGCCTGCTTAATAACCAGGAGCTCAGGACTGTCGACGACAGTCACCAGGCTCTGGACGGGGTGGAGGAGCCCAAGCCTCAGCCCACGGCTAGCAAGATCGCCCGCATCTCCAAGGAGACTCGTTCTATCATGTACGCCCTGTGGTTTCTACTGATGGTAGACTCACTGGCAGATGGCATGGTCAGCATGTCCCTGACGACATACTACGTGGACGAGAAGTTCCACCCCCCAAAGTCGACCCTGGGCGACGTCATCTCAGCCAGCTACTTCTGCGCCGCGCTGTCAACCGTCTTCGCGGGCCCGCTGTCGCGCCACATCGGCCTGGTCAACACCATGGTCTTCACGCACATCCCCTCCTCCGCGGCCGTGCTGCTCTTCCCCGCCGCCCAGAGCCGCTGGCTGACCTTTGTGCTGCTGGTGCTGCGCGTCGGGCTCAACAACATGGACCAGGCGCCCCGCGCCGCCCTCATCGCCGCCGTCGTCAAGCCCCAGGAGCGCACCGCTGTTATGGGCATCACCAGCACCCTGCGGACCCTGGCCAACGTCACCGGGCCCAGCTTCACAGGCCTCCTCGCCGACAGCGGCCGCTTCTGGATCGCCTTCGTCGTCGGCGGCGCCCTGCGACTCGCCTACGACGTCGGCCTGTTCGTGGCTTTTATCAACATCCAGCTGTACAAGCACGAGCCGGGGCAGCAGGCGTCGCCCCCTGCCTCGACCGGGAGGCTGTCGGAGGATGCATTCGAGGTTGGATCGGACGGCGATGATGATGCTGTTGAGGCGAGGTTGTCATTCTCGAGCGATGAAGGGGTTGGGGGGATCCCGGCGGGTGGGAAGAGGAGGGACAGGGAGGAGTTGCCGGCTTAGGTGCCTGTGCTTTATGCCGATGCCCATCTTGTGGTTTGAATAGACGAGCCATGAACACTTTGTATACATTCATCTTACTATGCTGAGGTGCTCTCGTGAATGTTATGTTCCATTGCGTGCACAGAGGCCCCTACAGAACTTGGTCACTCTGAGGGCCATGTACTTCAAGGCCATCTCTCTGCCCTCATAGCCATTTTTCTTCATCCAGAATAACCACACCAATGTTCTTTGCTGTAAGGGATTCAGCTTGAAAGTTACGATGTCTTCATAAATTCTTCACAAGTAAAAGCAAATTTCAAATTATAAAATTGGATATAGAATGAGACTGGATTTAGAGTGGAAAATGAATTCGGCAGGAAGAACCCTTACTTTTAAGAGATTATCCTCTCAATTGCTTAGAATTGCACTCATGCTTCGGGACGAAGGTTGGACGAAAAAGAACCCCTGCTTTTCCCTTGCCAAGGTCCTCCCTTTTCAATTCTGCAGTGTCTGGAAGTTAAAAATGATCAACTCAGTTCAGATTGATCTGATTGGAATTTGGACTGAAGAAAATGGTGAAGTTGAATTTGAATTTGAAGGAAGAAGCTGTCCCTGGGTAGGTACTTAGATCTATACCTAAACATCAATGTTACTAAGAATGAGTATTGATCAAAGACCCTTCAAGTCTACTTTTTCAACTCTATGACCATTTCCTCTCCGCGACTATTTTCTACAAAAGGAAATCAAACAGCTATTAGGTTACTTTTCAAAGAAGGATTCTTATTGGGAAGAAGTTCTCGCCAGTCACACTCGCAGAAGTTTCTGCAGACACCCATATGCACCGTGTGGTTGGTGATTCGGGCTCAATGCTGGAGGTGTTAACACTCATGTAAAGGACTACCTTCCTGAACACTCATGTCAAACCCTCGACAAATGCATCAATACACGGGCCATCCCATATGCTGGAATGCCGGGGAAAATGACAACAGGGTGTCCAATGATGTCTACTAATTGTGACCATGACAAGGGTATTTATTCTCTAGTTCTTACGCCAAGTCAAGATATATGAAAATGCACAATGCAAATGATCAGTCTTTCGTGGCAAACACAAGGCTTGGAGCCGACATGTTTCTTTCATCGGAAAGCTGAGTACGCCGTTACATCGTTCTATCTCACTACCCAAGCGCTTAATCGTTCTGGGCCCAATAGAGCCCTGCGGGCTAGCTATATCTACATTTCCCGGCAGTCAGTTGCTGCCACCCTGATAAAGCACGATAAGTCGACTGCTATCCCAGCGTTGTCCCATCGCTGCAACCATGTCTCAATTGCCCCTCATGCAGGGCCATGTCTCATTCTTATCGCGGCATAGGGCCGTCAATCTATGACACAGATTGCACATGTACTCTACGCCGCTGTCAGCATTGTCTCAGCCCCAGATTTCGTAGATCGGAGGGGCTGATCGCACGTGGACATAGAAACCTCTTGAAATCCGCGACACTTGCTATTTCGTTTGTCCAATTCGCTTTCGAGATTGATAACGAAAGACCACTGGCCCCCACCCCCTTTTTTCCTACGCGCCGAATCAGCCATGGATGACAAGAAGCTGGAGTCTCAAGTGAAGTCGTCCGCCGATGGGGACGTCTCGGCCGGGGAGACAATGGTGCTGTCCAAAGACGAGCAGCACCTGGCGAAGCTGGGGTACAAACAAGGTTGGTCAATGATGAACGCCGCAGTGTTATGGGGAAGGAAATCCACTGAAAAGTCTTTACCAGAGTTCTTCCGCCACCTGGGGCTCTTCGAGAACTGGTCCGCAACATACATCACGATGAACTTCGTCTCGGGCCTGCCGGTGCTTTTCGGCTTCGCCATGTACACCGGCGGGCCCAAGGCCGCATTCGCAAACTGGACCATGATCGGAGGGTATGCGTGTACTTCCGAGGCTCATTTACCAGCCCATCGCCCTCTGGAACAAGTGATTATGCGAGACTAACTTGTCCCCCAGATTGTCTTTCATCGTCTCGCTAGCCATGGCCGAGATCGCAGCCGCCTTCCCGACGGCCGGGGGCATCTACTTCTGGAGCTACCGCCTCGGCGGCAAGCGGTACGGCCGCCTGCTGAGCTGGATGACGGCGTGGTGGAACTGGGTGGGCTGGGTCTGCGTCGTGCCCGGCGTGCAGCAGGGGTCTACCAATTTCCTGCTCAGCGCCCTGGAGATCAAGTACCCGGACTCGTCCCTCATTACCCAGGGCTGGTTCTCGTGGCTCATGACCGCCTTGGGGATGGTGCTTGCGATGCTGCCCAACGTCATCTCGCAGAGGGTGCTGCAGCTCTACTTCCGCTTCGCCATGTTCATCTTCTTCGTCCTCTTTGCGTTCTACTGGATCTGGTTTCCCATCAAGGCTGCTGGGAAGTTCCAGTCGGCCGATGGGGTCTTTGACAAGTTCTATAATGGCATCAATTTAGGGTCGGAGAAAGAGGCCTCCGATGCGTATGTTTGGACCATTGGGATCTTGTTCGGGGCGTGGGAGTTCTACGGGTGAGTGATAAACTTCCCTGTGTTGACTCGATTCAAGACGATTTTGCTCACAATAAATTGTTTCATTAGGTACGACGCCTCGGCCCATCTCGCCGAAGAGACGCACGAAGCATCGGATACTGTCGCGAAGGGCATGTGGGCAGCTACGCTCTGTGCATGGCTTTTGTCCGTTCCGGTGAGTAGTGCCAGATCTTCCACAGGTAAAAACGAAGTTGTCCGCTGAAAGGATCCGCGCAGACCCTCATCATGGTCCTCTTCTGCATGCAAGATTTCGACGGCATAGTCTCAGCAAGCTACTCCAACAACTGGGCCGAGTACCTGGTCCAGCTCGTCGGCGCAGACGGTGCCGTGGCGCTCCTGGTCCTCTTCTGGCTCGACTCGACCTGCGCCACGGCCAGCTGCTTCATGTCGGCCCAGCGCGTGACCTTTGCCATCTCGCGGGACGGCGTCTTGCCTTTCTCGAGGTATTTCCGAAAGCTCAGCAAGAACCGGATCCCGGTCCACGCGGCCTTCTTGGTGTTCTTCCTAAGCATTGCCATCACCTGTGCTGTTATCGGATCCGTCGTTGCTTTCAGCGCCATCACGGCGACGGCTACCATTGTGACCAACTTCTCGTATCTCATCCCCATTGCCGCGCGGCACACGATCGGGAGGCGCGACTTCCAGCCGGCACACTTCAATCTCGGGAAATATAGCGTTGTTGTTGGATTGATCTCAGTGCTTTACATAATGTTCCTTTTCGTGGTGCTCCTTCTACCTCAACTGTATCCAGTCACAGCGGTAAGACGGGTCTTTATATAGCATCTTTGATGACAAGGCTGACTAATTTGTGCGAAGGAAACTCTGAACTATGCCCCTATCTGCATTGCAATCGTCACGATTGTAAGCCTGGTTGGCTGGGTACTTCCTTTCGGCCTCGGTGGCAGGTATTGGTTTGAAGGGCCTAAACGAACGATTGACGAGGATTCTTCAAGTGGCGGCGAACAGCTTAGGGAGAAGTGATCGCCGAACGGGTCCAAGAGAACTGGGACAGCCTTTCAATCGGGAAGTGGAAATCCTTCGACGTGAAGGGGCGGGAGACGCTTGAAATCAAGGTCACGGGTCGTTGGTAGAGCGCATGGGACAATCGAGAACATTCTTCAAAATTAAGCCTACCGTGACTGGTGGTCTTATTCATGCCAGTGCTAGGTAGCAGCACAAAGGTTTTCCCCAATTGGACACTCAGGAGGCATATCCCTGAATGACTCGATAAAGCAATCCTCAGCCTCGTGTAAGTCAGTCCGCTCAGCGTGACATTACTTAAGCGCACAGTTCAAGTCGATTTGAGTTGATCCATAACTGAAATTAGGAAAAGACTAGTCTCCCACACAGTAGCGACCTAGTAGTCTAAAGGCATTCTATGGAAAGGGAGCCTGTCAGCAAGATGTACCAGCAAGACTGACCAAACCATTAGCGAGCGGACCTATCAGCCGTGTCCAACGTGTTTCCATTTCCAATTTAACTCGCAACCGACAACACCATCGCCTGGCTGACCTCTCAAAATTTCCGCAGGTTACTCCTCCCATTCCCAAGCATAGACTCCAGGTCCTCCCATCCATAAATTGGCATGTCCGTTCCTTGTTGTGTTGTCTGATTACCGCCCATTACCCATGGATTCAATCCCGGCAAACAATCGAATGATGTCAGCCCGCTGCCCTGGCTACTGTATGTGCCCATTGTCGGTGCGGGCAGTACCCATCCATGTTCAAATAACTGCTGTTGTTGATCGTGGATCATCCCCACCGGGCCATCGTGCATTCGCTGATCCATGCCGCCAACCTCATTCGAAGGCCTTGGGCCATAACTTGCGTCCATCAGCCCACGGAACAAGAGGTTAGGACCCGAAACGTTGCTACCGAAATGAGCCTGTGACAAGGAAGACCGCAAATCCCGTTCGCTGTCTTCTGGGTCGGCTTTGACCTTGACGTGGTATGCGTTCTCTTCGAACGTGACCATGGCGCGCGCGAAGCGCTCCATGGTGCTGGACTTTGGCACTCTCATCACCAGTTCTCTCAGGCGAACCACCAGCTCACGCAAGGCTACGAGTAGTAACTTCTCGTCGGGGTCCTGTAGCCCCTGTTGACCAGACATCTTTCTTATTTTCCCCTCGGCCTCAGCCGCATCCTCTGGTTTCGTAAGGAACGGTTGTTCACTCGGGTCCAGCCTGAGAGATCGGAGGATCAATATCATAGCCGCCGAATATGCGAAGAACACGTCGAGTCCAGATGCTCCGTGGATGAGACCAAATGAGTCAAGCAGCAGAAGAAGGCGAGCCATTTGGCAGGCATGCCGGAAGCACATGTCCGAGAATTGGCCTAACTTATTCGGGATTGTTGTGTGAGAACCTTGTTCATGAACCGCGGTGTGCCCCGTTCTCCCGCTTGCTGTTATGCTTCGCAACAGGAATGGCCTTGTGACCAGGATATAGATGTAGTGGTACTGGATATGAAGGTGAAGTAGAGCACGGAGGCTAGGTAGGTCGCGCCAGCCAAGTAGAGTCTTCAGCTCGCTGAGCTCCATTCGTGGGCCGTTAGGTACCGGCAGCTTGTCGTCCTCTTCCGTGGCAACAGGTACATCTAGTCCCTGGTGAGAGGACAACTCTGCTTTCCAAACCTTCAGGGACGCGAGAACCTCGTCAACCGATAGCTGGTGTGCTTCGTGTGGAGCCTGTGCAGTCGACGCGGATGCATATCGAGGGTTCCGAGACGTGGACAAGATCCTGTTCAGCTTCAAAGTCATTAGGCTAAGGGAATCGTCACTATCCTGACGGCCATTGAGTACTGCCCCACTTGGATGGACAACTTGAACATCGATATCGTTGACACCACTTGGTCTTCCAAGACTGGAGGCGAGAAACTGTTCGAAGCCATATAGTGTGCAAAACACCCGCCTTCTTGTTTCCCTCTCGATCGGTGAGAACAGCTCTGATGTGTCATTCCTGTGAAGTCCAAGTGCGAAGCAGATTCGAGTCGCCGTACCAACAAGGTTCCAGGCAGCGTTTCGTTCGTTATCATTGTGGAGGAACAAACTGAGGAGCAGCAGAGCCCGGACGCCAGAGAGCGAGCACTTGGTGACGATTCGGGGGAGGAGTTTTCGTGTGGCATCAACGCAATGCTTTTGCAGGATCTTGGATTCCAAGTCATGATGGTGAGGCACATTCGACAGAGACCCGAAGACAACCATCATCTGCAGGCAACCAATCCAGCCATGGTCCGGCCTGGTCACGCCGAGGGTCGACGGATACTGTGCGGACTGACGACGATTCCTGATGAAAGCATCGTACTCCTTTTCGAAGCTTTCTCGATGGAAGAGTGGGAAGTCTTCATGGACGTTATTCCAGTACAAAGGAAGAAGACTCTCAACTAATTCAAGCTCTGGGATCTGATCCATAAGCTCTTGGATCTCGTCCGTTGGTGCTAGTCCAGAGCTGGATGTACTAGTAGCCTGGGGCGATAACGAATCCTCCAGCGGAGACGCATCATGACTTTGTACAACGGCACGCTTCGCTATTTCTGGATCCTCGTTATATTGGATCTCAGCCTCAAGTGACTGGGGTATTTCATCTCGCGTGCCATCAGACGCATGTTGGTTTGTGTGGCCAGTCGAGATCTCGCTCTCTCGGGAGATCAGTAACCTGCGTAGCTGGTCAAGGAACTGCAGACTTCCTGATGGACCAATATAGTGCTCATGTCCAGAAGTGTCCCGGAGCAGTCCAACCTTCTGGTCTTGGAAGGCTGGGTCTTCCTTCTTGTCTGGGTTAATATCAGGTTGGCCATCGCCCTGCCTTATAGGGTGAAACCCGGAGTCCACGCTGTTGCGATGACCTGGTTGCGCCTCAGAGGCTGACAGTCCATCACCAGTCTTAGAGCTGTCCCTCAACAGCACGTCGAACGTATCGGCGTCATCCGACGACAGGTCTGGTATATCAATCTTCAGACGCTGAGCAAGCTGGATGAGATCAGAGGCAGTGGCCACCGGCTGGTTGGGGAAAGCGCCGCGGATGATGGCATCAAGGCACTTGTATCTAGAAGACACAGAGGTCTTAGGGTTCTATGACAGCCCTAGTTGAAGGAGTGGGACGGGCCTCACCTATCACTTAGATCCTCCAAAGAGCCGTAAAAGCGCGTCTTCCGTGGAAGGGTGTACGAGCACGAGACACCCTGCCCCTTGCAAGCGACGCAATCTATGCTATTGGATTCGATAACACACTTGCAACGCCGCTTCGAGCGAAGTGATACTCAGCAAATGCACGAGTGGTTCGACGTTCACCATCATGATTCATCCCCTGGCAAACAAAGCTTGAAAGTGGTCTGATTTCTTACCTTCCTGCAAAGGTCGCAACTCTGGGCGGACCTGGATCTAGAATCAGCAGATTTTCTGGGTCCGGGAGAGAATGGCGCGTGGGACTACAGGGCACCTCCGTACCTTTTCCGAAGCTCATCTGGTATGCGCCTCGTACGACGTTTTGCTGCAGCTGCTGATTCACCCATCTTCACTGCCGACCTCACTCATCCTACCTATCTATTCACAGAACGAGCATACACAACAACCCAGGTCGATCGACTTTCGCACCGAACTGATCCAGGATCTAGGGATTGCAATTGGATATTCTCGAACGATGTGATCAGTGGGCTTTTGGGGCAATGAACCGATGAGACCGCCGGCAGTCGATGGGCGAACGCTGGCAAGGTGCGGAGTACCAACAGTCTTGTTTTAACCGAGTCTCCGCCCGTTGTGGGAGGTCGATCCGCGGCGTCGGTCACCTTCACTGGGCATCGGAGGCAGATAGCAGCTCATTGGTGTGGCACAACCTTGGCCTGTCTTCTCATGCATGCTTGTGAGCTTAAATTGCCTAGGGGGTTACGTACTCCCAGCCACTCGGTGGTCAGTGACCAGAAGAATAAGCTTTAGCGGTCAGGGAAGCATCCGCGGGGTCGGCTTCACGGGTAGATCTGCACGGACAGTCTGACCGTCAAATGATAAAGTTAATTCGCATTCAGAACAGTTAACAACTCTTTCAGGTTATCATTATATAGGTATTGACTGTTGCTGTCCCGACTCATTCTGATGTTGGACGGTAAAAAGTTGTCCCCCGCTTGACAGAGCCGTACGTGTGAGGTTGGGATGCTGACGCCGCCTCAAATCCGGAAAGGGGAAGTGTTTTGGATTCCGTCTCGTGGTGACCATCCTTCTTGCGACGCAACAAGGGCAATAGGTCTACGAGCCTTGTTCCGGCCGTTCTGCTTGCATGTTAGTATGTTTCAGGCGGGATTTAGAAATTTCTCCCGAACTCGCGGTCTTTTCTATTCTAGGGTCCGTAAATACAACACCGGAGGGCTCCGCAATATCGGAACTAAACATGTGCTTAGGCTCGGCGTTCTCCCCGTCGTCGGGTAGCAATACTAGTGAAGACAACTGTGAGGTTACGTTACTGTCAATCATTCATAAGATTGCAGGTTCGGGTCGGAGAATCATGCCGATACATCACAACAATTCGGTGTAGCATTCGGACTCGGTGAGCTTGTGGATGATTCCGCTAGGGCGACGATATCATCCGCACGGCAGTGTAATAATGTTTCTTATTTTGAAGGGGTATCATATTCGTAATTCGTAGATGTGTACCAGCACCCACTGGAGAAATTCATACACCAGCTGCCTCGTCCAAATGTGTCATTATTCGACATCAACGAGACTGTTCTTGCCTCGACATGTGCCCAACTTGTATAGTATGAGCCTGCCTTGGGCGATCAAATACCGCCCCGGATTCTGCAACGGACCTCCCAGTCGTACTAATCCGCCTCGAGCTGCTATGTGATAGAGAACCACTCGCAGCTGCCTCCACAAACAAGTCACCCTGCTCGCCGCGGTCGTCCGTCTCGGTCAGGGTCTTAACAGTTTGCCGGTCGTCGTCACCATCGCCGGTCATGGTCTGAGTGTCGTCGTCGTCATATTTTGAGTCAAGACTGCCCAGGATCATTTTGAAAATGTTACCGTCGGCTGGCTCGTGGTCGATAATATCTCTGTGGTATGAAGTGTTAACACTGGATTCGAGGGAGTGAAAAAAAAACCGGGGCGAGGCTTGGCGACGCAGAAGAGTGACTTACGGTAACGGCTGGCCGTCAGTGTCTTCCAGGTTGTTGTCCATATGCTCAAGTTTGGCGATGGCCTCCTCATCGTGGCCGAAGCGCACGAACTGGATACTCAGACCTCGCTCCCCGATCTGCTTTCTCAGCGCCCCCTGATTCTGTGCCCTCTCCACAGCGTGAACAATTCCGCCCTTGACAGTTCCCTTGTTGCGGACCCCGGACCAGATTCCATCGGTCAGAATGATGAGCGTGAGTTTCTTCTTCTCCTTCTTGATGAAGTTACTGGACCAATTCCCCAAAATTCCGTCGAGTACGTGGGTAATGTTCTCGTTCACCTCATTGGATGATGCCGTAGAAGTAGTAGTAGCCCTAGGTATCGAATCCGACGGGATGAAGTCAGATTGTAGGTCTTGTATCGAAGTCTGCCCAGCTTTGAATTCTCGATGAGAGCCATGACTTGGGCAATGATTGTTCATCTCTTGGAAAAATTGTTTCGGCTCATGGAAGGTGCCGACCAGCTCACTGGACGATGTGAAATAGAGATCGATGCCGTCATCGTCCTGTCCGTAAAGAAAAGCGACGAGAACGGAGAGAAGTTCCCTCGCGTAAATCCAATGCTCCGCCATGCTGGGCGCATTGTCAATTAGAAAAACCTGGAAGCAACATGATCAGTATACATAATATTAAAAACTCCGGGGCCGGTAAGCTTACAATGTCTCTTCCTTTGAAGTACGCGTCAAACGTTTCGTAGCGGTGAATGGAGTGTTCGGAATTCTCACGGCCTCTCCTTCCGCCTTCTGCCTGCTGAGCTGTCACTGGCTCTGATATTGCGAGTGTCGGAACAGTCTCTCTTGGTGAAAGGGCTGATGAGCTTGGAGGATTTGAGAGCTTTGGTTTGGAAGTTATGCCGATCAGCTTTCGCACAAGAGACATGCGTCTGTTTGACTTTGTTCTGGCAGGGTGCGTCGGACCTTGCGGCGAACGCAACGAAGATAAATTGTCCCCAGAGGTGATCTGTTGGGGGCTTTGCGGCGAGCTGATGGTTTCTGCAGCCGTCTCAGAGTTCTGTGGAATTTGAAGTGTACCAGAATTCCAGCCTGCATCTTCAAGTAGTCTCCTTGCCTGCATGTAATCGACATGCACAACACCAAGTGAAGGCTGCAAGCTGTCCTGTTTAATGTGAAGAGGGGCTGGCTCGAAGACACTACTCCTCGAACTGCGTCCGAATCCAGTATACCAGGTGTTGGGCCGTTGCAAACTATTCTTGCTGGAGGGGGTGTGATAGTAAGATCCTCTATGTTCATCGAGTTGGTTGCCTGCCAGGAGAGGTTCCTTCGTTGCCTCGATGAACGCTTTTGACCTGTACTTGTATCTCCATTCTTCTGAGCCTTCCTGGGCCATTCGGTCTTGAATAACTCGTGATTCTTGTTGCTGCTCCTGATTGACAGCATGCTTGAAGTAGCTTGGTAGCTTGTATATGACGGTCTTTTCTGCGTTGCTTCGAGCGATAGCAAGACAGGACCTGACTTTCTCAGCCAACTCAAAGGCGGAACTTCTTTGCTTCGGATCAGCTTGCAGCATGTTGTTCTCCACAATTTGTAGAATCATTTCTGTTATAGGATCACAACGGCGAAGTGCTTGTCGGACGTGTGCGTGCCAGTCTTTGACTGTCGAGGATATTTTGCTCCCGTCGTGGAACCGATCTAGACCTTTGATCGCCGTCAATGAATTGTCGTCAATGTCGCTGACTGAACTTCCGGTGTCGAGGTTGCTGCTTTGATCAGCACTATTATCATCGCCGAGCTGGCCTGACTTCCGTACAAGTTGGAATAGCTTCATGCCCCGATGGCCAAGTGCAACCCAAGTCGCAGCCTCAGAGAAGACACAGCCCAGAGACCATATATCGAAGCGCTGGGAGACTGGAGCTTGACCGCCGTCCGAACATTCTGGGCCGCCTGGAAAGTCATTAGTAACAGACGTTGGATATTGGGTCGACATGCTCACCATAGGCACTTGTGCCTCCCTTCCCTTGGATAACAGGCAAGCCTTCCTGCTTACGGACATGGGTCTCCTCTGCAAACGTGGCAAAACCGGGATCGCCAATTTTCCATCCTTTCCTTCTGCCGTCTTTGCAGTATATGATGTTGGCAGGTTTGATGTCACAATGCCATCTGCAGGCTCTGCAGTTAGTATTGATGCGGGGAATGCAACCAGACAAATGGTTCCTTCTTACCCAAGCAAGAGTATTTTAGTGGTCGAAGTCATGCACTTATGTATCTTTCCAAGAGCTGTGAGCAGATGACTGAGAGCCTCCCAGAACTGTAGAATTTCCTCTGTCGTGCTAGGCGCTGGATAGAGGGAAAAGAACTCGCTCAAATCGTACGCCCCATACTCGAGCAAAAGATAATACTCCTGCATTTTCAAGGTTGTGTTAGGGGCGCTCAGTCTAATCACCCAGCTTCCAAGGCATCGTATAATTCCGTCTTCCTTTCGGAGATGTTGATAAGCCTTTTGTTCGTCTTCGAAAGGTTCTTGCTGGCTCAGCACTTTCAGAGCAAATTGTCGAACCTGTGCAGTCATCGGAAGTCAGCCAAGGTAGTATTTTCCTACGCATCCCGTTCAACTGACCTCTCCTTCAGTTCCATCTTCGTTGTATCTGGTGTAATGCCGGCCTTCAATCTCCTTGGCCAGGGTATGGGGGATGCACTCTCTCGGCACCTCGATTATATATAGCGTCCCCGTTCCGCCCTCCTTCAGTAAGACCTTCCTGGTCACTGGTATTATCATTTTACTGCCATGGTCGTAGAAACGCCCAAATACTTTATCGAATGCTTCTCGTGTACAAAGCTCCCATTGTAGATCCGAGAACTCAGCGGCAAGTCTCTTGGAGTTCGCGAGGTCAAAGCCCACTTGGTGAAAGATGTCCCACAAAGAGCTGTCTGTGAGGTGACCTATAGACGTATCTAAGATCTTTTGCTTGAAGAAAGCATTGACATGCTTGCCCATGTTCTGACCGTTGTGTTCCATCTGTAGCAGAATTGTGAATATCCGCAGCCAACATTCCTTGTTGTCTTGTCCCATGTGTATGAGCAGCCAATCGATCTCGTCAGGCCGGCCGTGGTTGGGCCCGTACAGGGCTTTAAGGATGCGCCTGGCATTGGTGCTGCTGTCTGGTGCATTACCGTCGGGTGAGGTTCGCAGCCAGTTTGCGATTCGGCTGGCGAGTATGAAACGACGGTCGTCAATGATTGACCATCTCTGGGCTTTTTCGAGTTCGCGTTTGAAGTCGTCTAAAGCATTTTGGCCATCCTGCTCGGTGTCTAGGCTTCTAGCCATGGTAGCAGCCAGGCGCCTAAAACCAGGATGTCGATTTGTGTTGGAGCTTGCGCACTGCTCTCTGCTCTCAAGCACAGATGCGTTTGGAGATTCTGTCGGCCCGTGTTGAGAGCCTTGAGCTACCACGAGAAGTAGACAGAAGTCCACAGGTAAATTTCTGGAGTCATTTGCAGATGTTGCTGGCAAGGCTCTGGAGAGCTGGACCCTGAAGAGGGGAAAGTCCCGATGCTGCGTCTTGACCTAGACTGGATCCAGCCCGCCCTTTTCCCTGCTCTGCCTGCAGTGTCACCTCTACACCTTTTTGGTGGGAGACGCACAGTGTGAGGAACGGCCATTCAGCAGGTACCATCCTCGAGGACTCGTACGTTGATCGTCTACTCTATCCACCCTTGTGTAGTCCCCGGATCTAAAGCCAACTTCCTCCTAGCGGGCAGCAAACATCTCGTACTGATAGATCATCAGATGAGGTTGATACTTGTTGGAGAGTGCTACGGATCGGCCCGCAAGTTTATTCCAGGCCCACTGATAATAGTTGTCTTCGCTTGGACGTGATATCTATCATTGCAACGGTGCAGGAGATCCCACATAATGCCATCAGCTTAAGCGATGTACCAGCTGGCAATGCACAGCTCGCGAGTGGGCCCAATTATTAGCAAGCCAAGAATACAGAAGTGCCTCTCTTCGTTAGCTGCTTCTATACACCGCATGCCTATGGATCGTGATCATTACCTCGCATCTGACGTCCTTGGGAGCCTTTCTGTGCCCCTGTTCAGAGCCCATTCTATACCCCTGTTCAGAGCCCATTCTGTGCCCCTCTTCAGAGCCCATTCTGTGATCCAGAACCCTTTCTGTGCCCCTGTCCAGAGCCCTTTCTATGCCCCTGTTCAGAGCCCATTCTGTGCCCCTGTTCAGAGCCCAT